>NW_025749769.1:0-2500 GCF_021184085.1 Oncorhynchus gorbuscha | reverse complement strand
GGGAGGAGGGGGGGAGGGGGCGGAGGATTCAGGAGGGAGGAGAAGGTGGCAAAGAGCTTCCTAGGGTTAGAGGCAGATGCTTGGAATTTAGCGTGGTAGAAAGTGGCTTTAGCAGCAGAGACAGAGGAGGAAAATGTAGAGAGGAGGGAGTGAAAGGATGCCAGGTCCGCAGGGAGGCGAGTTTTCCTCCATTTCCGCTCGGCTGCCCGGAGCCCTGTTCTGTGAGCTCGCAATGAGTCATCGAGCCACGGAGCGGGAGGGGAGGACCGAGCCGGCCTGGAGGATAGGGGACATAGAGAGTCAAGGGATGCAGAGAGGGAGGAGAGGAGGGTTGAGGAGGCAGAATCAGGAGATAGGTGGGAGAAGGTTTGAGCGGAGGGAAGAGATGATAGGATGGAAGAGGAGAGAGTAGCGGGGGAGAGAGAGCGAAGGTTGGGACGGCGCGATACCATCCGAGTAGGGGCAGTGTGGGAGGTGTTGGATGAGAGCGAGAGGGAAAAGGATACAAGGCAGTGGTCGGAGACTTGGAGGGGAGTTGCAGTGAGGTTAGTGGAAGAACAGCATCTAGTAAAGATGAGGTCGAGCGTATTGCCTGCCTTGTGAGTAGGGGGGAAGGTGAGAGGGTGAGGTCAAAAGAGGAGAGGAGTGGAAAGAAGGAGGCAGAGAGGAAAGAGTCAAAGGTAGACGTGGGGAGGTTAAAGTCGCCCAGAACTGTGAGAGGTGAGCCGTCCTCAGGAAAGGAGCTTATCAAGGCATCAAGCTCATTGATGAACTCTCCGAGGGAACCTGGAGGGCGATAAATGATAAGGATGTTAAGCTTGAAAGGGCTAGTAACTGTGACAGCATGGAATTCAAAGGAGGCGATAGACAGATGGGTAAGGGGAGAAAGAGAGAATGACCACTTGGGAGAGATGAGGATCCCGGTGCCACCACCCCGCTGACCAGATGCTCTCGGGTGTGCGAGAACACGTGGGCGGACGAAGAGAGAGCAGTAGGAGTAGCAGTGTTGTCTGTGGTGATCCATGTTTCCGTCAGTGCCAAGAAGTCGAGGGACTGGAGGGAGGCATAGGCTGAGATGAACTCTGCCTTGTTGACCGCAGATTGGCAGTTCCAGAGGCTACCGGAGACCTGGAACTCCACGTGGGTCGTGCGCGCTGGGACCACCAGAGTAGGGTGGCCGCGGCCACGCGGTGAGGAGCGTTTGTATGGTCTGTGCAGAGAGGAGAGAACAGGGATAAACAGACACATAGTTGACAGGCTACAGAAGAGGCTACGCTAATGCAAAGGAGATTGGAATGACAAGTGGACTACACGTCTCGAATGTTCAGAAAGTTAAGCTACGTAGCAAGAATCTTATTGACTAAAATGATTAAAATGATACAGTACTGCTGAAGTAGGCCAGCTGGCAGTGGGTGCGTTGTTGACACTACACTAATCAAGTCATTCCGTTGAGTGTAATAGTTTCTGCAGTGTTGCTATTCGGGGCTAGCAGGCTAGCTAGCAGTGTTGTTTACGTTACGTTGCGTTAAAAGAACGACAATAGATGGCTAGCGAACCTAGAAAATCGCTCTAGACTACACAATTATCTTTGATACAAAGACGGCTATGTAGCTAGCTAAGTAGCTAGCTACGATCAAACAAATCAAACCGTTGTACTGTAATGAAATGAAGTGAAAATGTGATACAACCTGTGAATGCGACCGGGTAGTTGAGTTCTATACAGAAGACGTTGGCTAGCGTTGGCTAGCTGTTGGCTAGCTAGCAGAGTCACCTACGTTAAGGACGACAAATAGCTGGCTAGCTAACCTCGGTAAATTAAGATAATCACTCTAAGACTACACACTCTAAACCTAAACAACACAATTATCTTGGATACGATGATACGATGATACGAAGACAGCAAAGACAGCTATGTAGGTAGCTAACACTAAACTAATCAAGTCGTTCAGTTGAGTGTAAAAGTTTCTCAGTGCAGCTAATCAGTGGACGTTAGCTAGCTGGCTAGTGAAGACTACGTTAGGACGGCGAAATACGATAATTACGCAATTATCTTTGATACAAAGACGGCTATGTAGCTAGCTGAGAAGAAATTGCTAAGATAAGACAAATCAAACCGTTGTGATATAATGAAATATAATGAAAAAGTTATACTACCCGTTGGAGCGACGTGCAGATGCGACCACTCGCTCTGAACTCTAGTGCCCTTTAGACATGGACAGAGAGGGAGAGAGAGATAGACAGAGAGGGAGAGAGAGATAGACAGAGAGAGACAGACAGAGAGGGAGAGAGGTAGATGGACAGAGAGGAGAGAGAGAGACAGAGAGAGAAACAGAGAGGGAGAGAGAGAGATAGACATAGAGAGAAACAGGGAGAGGGAGAGGAGAGATAGAGAGAAACAGAGAGGGAGAGAGGAGATGACATAGAGAGAAACAGAGAGGGAGAGAGAGAGACAGAGAGAAACAGAGAGGAGAGAGAGAGACATAGAGAGAAACAGAGAGGG
>NW_025749768.1:0-22694 GCF_021184085.1 Oncorhynchus gorbuscha | reverse complement strand
ACATTCCTCCTCCCAACCCCCTCACTAACATTCCTCCTCCCATCCCCTGACTAACATTCCTCCTCCCAACCCCCTCACTAACATTCCTCCCTCCCCACTAACACCCTGACTAACATTCCTCCCAACTAACATTCCTCCTCCCAACCCCTGGACTAACATTCCTCCTCCCAACCCCCATCACTAACATTCCTCCTCCCAACCCCCTGACTAACATTCCTCCTCCCATCCCCATCAAACATTCCCCCTCCCAACCCCCTGACTAACATTCCTCCTCCCAACCCCCTGACTAACATTCCTCCTCCCAACCCCTCACTAACATTCCTCCTCCCAACCCCCTGACTAACATTCCTCCTCCCAACCCCTGACTAACATTCCTCCTCCCAACCCCCTCACTAACATTCCTCCTCCCAACCCCCTGACTAACATTCCTCCTCCCAAACTCCTCCTCTCCCCTCACCATTCCTCCTCCCAACCCCCATCAAACATTCCTCCTCCCAACCCCCTCACTAACATTCCTCCTCCCAACCCCCTGACTAACATCCTCCTCCCAACCCCCCTGACTAACATTCCTCCTCCCAACCCCATCAAACATTCTCCTCCCAAACTAACATTCCTCCTCCCAACCCCCTGACTAACATTCCTCCTCCCAACCCCCCATAACATTCCTCCTCCCAACCCCCACTAACATTCCTCCTCCCAACCCCCTCACTAACATTCCTCCTCCCAACCCCCTG
Organism: Oncorhynchus gorbuscha; assembly: GCF_021184085.1. Lineage (NCBI taxonomy): Eukaryota > Metazoa > Chordata > Actinopteri > Salmoniformes > Salmonidae > Oncorhynchus > Oncorhynchus gorbuscha. The sequence goes on along the minus strand of NW_025749768.1, from coordinate 21,960 downwards.
ACTAACATTCCTCCTCCCAACCCCCTGACTAACATTCCTCCTCCCAACCCCCTGACTAACATTCCTCCTCCCAACCCCTCTAACATTCCTCCTCCCAACCCCCTGACTAACATTCCTCCTCCCAACCCCCTCACTAACATTCCTCCTCCCAACCCCTGACTAACATTCCTCCTCCTCCCATCCCCATCATAAGCCACTCCTAAGGTTATTGAGTCCACCATGTTTTGTTTTTTCTTGTCCGGGTAACATCCCAAATGGCAACCTATTACTTACACAGTGCAATACTTTCATGTAGTGTATAGATAGACAATATGGTGGCATTTGGGACTCAGCCCTGGGAGGGAGAGATGGAGGGGGAGGGGGGGGAGCGAAGTGTTTTGACTGGGGCTGTGGAGGGAGGGAGAGAGGAAGGGAGGGAAAGAGAGAGAGATGGAGGGAGAGAGAGTTTTGACTGAGGGTGGGGAGGGAGAGAGAGAAGATGGGAGGGAGAGGGAGGGAGGGAGGGAGGGAGGGAGGGTTTTTACTGGGGCTGGGCAGGGAGGGAGAGGAGGGAGGGAGGGGGAGGGAGGAGGGAGGGAGAGAGGAGAGAGGAGAGAGAGAGAGATGGAGGGAGTGTTTTTACTGGGGCTGTGCAGGGAGGGAGAGAGGGAGGGAGAGAGGGGGAAGGAGGGAGAGAGATGGAGGGAGAGAGAGAGCAAAGTGTTTTGACTGGGGCTGTGGTGTACAGTCGTGGCCGAAAGTATTGAGAATGACACAAATATTAATTTCCACAAAGTTTGCTGCTTCAGTGTCTTTAGATATTTTCGTCAGATGTTACTATGGAATACTGAAGTATAATTACATGCCTTTCATTAGTGTCAAAGGCTTGTATTGACAATTACATGAAGTTGATGCAAAGAGTCAATATGTGCAGTGTTGACCCTTCTTTTTCAAGACCTCTGCAATCAAACCTGGCATTCTGTCAATTAACTTCTGGGCCACATCCTGACTGATGGCAGCCCATTATTGCACAATCAATGCTTGGAGTTTGTCAGAATTTGTGGGTTTTTGTTTGTGGGATTAAGGTCTGGGGAGTTTCCTGGCCAATGACCCAAAATATCGATGTTTTGTTCCCAGAGCCACTTAGTTATCACGTTTGCCTTATGGCAAGGTGCTCCATCATGCTGGAAAAGGCATTGTTCGTCACCAAACTGTTCCTGGATAGTTAGGAGAAGTTGCTCTTGGAGGATGTGTTGGTACCATTCTTTATTCATGGCTGTGTTCTTAGGCAAAATTGTGAGTGAGCCCACTCCCTTGGCTGAGAAGCAACCCCACACATGAATGGTCTCAGGATGCTTTACTGTTGGCATGACACAGGACTGATGGTAGCGCTCACCTTGTCTTCTTCGGACAAGCTTTTTTACGGATGCCCCAAACAATCGGAAAGGGGATTCATCAGAGAAAATGACTTTATGATTCCAAGCACCACCCTACTTTTCTGTTATTAGAACTCAATCAGCATGACAGAGTGATCTCCAGCCTTGTCCTCATCAACACTCACACCTGTGTTAACGAGATAATCACTGACATGTCAGCTGGTCCTTTTGTGGCAGGGCTGAAATGCAGTGGAAATGTTTTTGGAGATTCAGTTCATTTGCATGGCAAAGAGGACTTTGAAATGAATTGCAATTTGTCTGATCACTCTTCATAACATTCTGGAGTATATGCCAATTGCCATCATACAAACTGAGGCAGCAGACTTTGTGAAAATTCATATTTGTGTCATTCTCAAATCTTTTGGCCACGACTGTGCACCGCCCTTCAATGAAGTTTTACATTGTCACATCTTAGTGTACCTTCATATTCTCCTGTCTATGCTAGAGACCGTGATGATCTGCTAGGCAACGTCCTTCTTGGAAAGCTCGGAAGTTGTGCCTAATAACCAACCTAAAGCTATTTATGCACCTCGCAAGCTAACATGGCGCTCTTCTCAGGTCGTAAGCTATAGTTACCCATAGCTGGCTAGCTAGCTTTGGTTATTTGTTCCAATATATTTTCAAATTCCGCCCCAAAAAATGTGTTTAGCTAGCTACATTTACAGGATCCTCACTATGAGACACTTTGAGAATGATATTTTCATTTGCCACCTCCTAAAATGAATGTTGTCTATATGTATTTGTTAGCTAGCTAGCATACAAGAGTAGTACTTATCTCTCACATGCCGAAAGATGCAGTCGTCTTGATTGAATCGGACACTTCGTGGCACTTCGTTTGACACGTGACTGCAGTTTGCATTGAATTGTGGGTCATAACAACCCTGCGAGTGATCAAAGTAGTTCACTTGCTCCCTTGAGCTAAATCGAGGGCAGAGGGGGGGGGGGTAACGTTTGTGAATTAGACCGCCACTTAAGATGGCAATCATACTGCATCCGGTTTCGACAGGGATACCCTGAGGGAAAGTGGCTGGGCTGAGAGGGGTGGGACACACACACACACACACACGATTGGACTGCAGCCTGGGTCTTTTCACATGTCTTTTAGCCAAGGCAGGTCTGTCAAAGATGAATGCCACAGCCTCTATGGCTCTGCTTCTCTATCCTCCTTTCTCCTCCGTCCTCTTGGCCGGGGTTAGATACACACTGAACTTGTCTGTTTCTTTCAGCCTGATATACCTAGCCAACCCCCCCTTCCCCTAGGTCTCTGGCTGTGTGTGAGTGGTGAGTGTTGAATGAGTGACGTGGAGCGGTGTAGCCCGTTTCAACCCTGCGGGCTGGCTGACCTGTGTATTGATAAGATCCTGTGTGTGTCTGTCAGTGCCCAGCATGGCAGTTGGGATATGAGGTCACTCAGAGCTGACCTCAGAGCACCTGTGTCCTGTGTTACCCAACCATCCGTTTAACTCAACGTTGTGTGTGTACTTTTGACTCACTACTAGCCATGTGTGGTTCTGGGGTAATACTAGCCATGTTGTGGTTCTGAGGTACTGCTAGCCGTGTTGTGGTTCTGGGGTAATTACTAGCCATGTGTGGTTCTGGGGTAATACTAGCCGTGTTGTGGCTCTGAGGTACTGCTAGCCGTGTTGTGGCTGGGTTGGTACTGCTAGCCATGTTGTGGCTCTGAGGTACTGCTAGCTGTGTGGTTCTGAGGTAATACTAGCCGTGTGGTTCTGAGGTACTGCTAGCCGTGTTGTGGTTCTGAGGTACTGCTAGCCGTGTTGTGGTTCTGAGGTACTGCTAGCCGTGTTGTGGCTCTGAGGTACTGCTAGCCGTGTTGTGGCTCTGAGGTACTGCTAGCCGTGTTGTGGCTCTGAGGTACTGCTAGCCGTGTCGTGGTTCTGAGGTACTGCTAGCCATGTTGTGGTTCTGTGGTACTGCTAGCCGTGTTGTGGTTCTGAGATACAGCTAGCCGTGTTGTGGTTCGGAGGTACTGCTAGCCGTGTTGTGGCTGGGTTAGTACTGCTAGCCGTGTTGTGGCTCTGAGGTACTGCTAGCCGTGTTGTGGTTCTGAGGTACTGCTAGCCGTGTTGTGGCTCTGAGGTACTGCTAGCCGTGTCGTGGTTCTGAGGTACTGCTAGCCGTGTTGTGGTTCTGAGGTACTGCTAGCCGTGTTGGTTCTGAGATACAGCTAGCCGTGTTGTGGTTGAGGTACTGCTAGCCGTGTTGTGGCTGGGTTGGTACTGCTAGCCGTGTGTGGTGAGGTAATACTAGCCGTATGGTTCTGAGGTACTGCTAGCCATGTTGTGGTTTGTAGCCGTGTGGTTCTGAGGTACTGCTAGCCGTGTTGTGGTTCTGTGGTACTGCTAGCCGTGTTGTGGTTCTGAGATACAGCTAGCCGTGTTGTGGTTCGGAGGTACTGCTAGCCGTGTTGTGGCTGGGTTGGTACTGCTAGCCGTGTTGTGGTTCTGAGGTAATACTAGCCGTGTGGTTCTGAGGTACTGCTAGCCATGTTGTGGTTCTGAGGTAATACTAGCCGTGTGGCTCTGAGGTACTGCTAGCCGTGTTGTGGCTCTGAGGTACTGCTAGCCGTGTTGTGGCTCCGAGGTACTGCTAGCCGTGTTGTGGCTCCGAGGTACTGCTAGCCGTGTTGTGGCTGGGTTGGTACTGCTAGCCGTGTTGTGGCTCTGAGGTACTGCTAGCCGTGATGTGGTTCTGAGGTACTGCTAGCCGTGTTGTGGCTCCGAGGTACTGCTAGCCGTGTTGTGGCGGGGTTGGTACTGCTAGCCGTGTTGTGGCTCCGAGGTACTGCTAGCCGTGTTGTGGTTCCGAGGTACTGCTAGCTGTGTTGTGGCTCTGTGGTAATGCTAACCATGTGTGTTTGGGTTGGTATTGCTAACCTTGTTGTTGCTCTGAGGTACTGCTAGCTGTGTTGTGGCTCTGAGGTACTGCTAGCCGTGTTGTGACTGGGTTGGTACTGCTATCCGTGTTGTGGCTCTGAGGTATTGCTAGCCGTGTTGTGGCTCTGAGGTACTGCTAGCCGTGTTGTGGTTCTGAGGTACTGCTAGCCGTTTTGTGGTTCTGAGGTACTGCTAGCCGTGTTGTGGCTCTGTGGTAATGTTAACCGTGTGGTGGTTCTATGGTACCTGGTCAGCTATTTTAGTGGTGAATGTGTGTTCCTAAGTAAAGTACAGTGAAGTGTTATTGACTGTACGTTTGTTTATTCCATGTGTATCTCTGTGTTGTTGTTTCTGTTGCACTGCTTTGCTTTGCTTTATCTTGACCAGGTCGCAGTTGTAAATGAGAACTTGTTCTCAACTGGCCTCCTGGTCAAATAAAAGTGAAATAAATTTAACAAAAAACAGAAGAGTTTTAGAGGATGTAAAGTTATACAATGCCTGTGAAATTACATTATGATGCAATCTTTTGATATGCCATATCTCTCTCCTCTCCCTCTTTCTTTCCCTCTCCCTCCCCCACTCCCCATCCCCCCCTCACTTCCCATCCCTTTCCCTCTCTCCCTCCATCTCTCCCCTCCCTCTCTCCCTCCCCCCTCATTCCCTCTCTCCCCTTCCCTCTCCCCCTCACTCCCTCTCTCCCCTTCCCTCTCCCCCTCACTCTGTCTCTCCCCTTCCTTCTCTCCATCTCCCCCTCACTCCCTCTCCCCCTCTCCTCCCTCTCTCCCCCTCTCCTCCCTCTCTCCCCTTCCCTCTCTCCCTCTCCCCCTCACTCCCTCTCTCCCCTTCTCTCCCCTCTCTCCACTCCCCTCTCTCCCCTTCTCTCTCTCCACTCCCTCTCTCCCCTTCTCTCTCTCCACTCCCCTCTCTCCCCTTCCCTCACTCCACTCCCTCTCTCCCCTTCCCTCTCTCCACTCCCTCTCTCCCCTTCCCTCTCTCCACTCCATCTCTCCCCTTCCCCTCTCTCCTCCCTCCCTCCCCTCTCTCCCCTTCCCCTTCCCTCTCTCCACTCCCTCTCTCCCCTTCCCTCTCTCCACTCCCTCTCTCCCCTTCCCTCTCTCCACTCCCTCTCTCCCCTTCTCTCTCTCCCTCTCCTCCCTCACTCCGTCTCTCCCCTCCCTCACTCCGTCTTCCCCCCTCCGTCTCCCTCTCTCCTTCAGATCCAACCCGTTCTACGAGCCCCGGACCTCCAGCCCATCCCGGCCCTCCGGGGGCCCCTCTCCAGACTTCAGTAACCAGAAGAGGAGAGCCCCGCTACCTCCCAGACCTCCAGGCCCCAGCCCCTCGGCCCCCAACACCTCCAGGGAGGGGGCAGAGAGGGAGAGATTCATGCCCAGTGGACCCAGTGCCGTGGCAGCTGTGGTGGGGCGAGAGCTGCCCTTCTCCTCCCCTAAGGTAAGACTCTTTGAAGAGGGTAGTGGCACTAGAGTAGTGGTATTCATAAAGTGTGTGTGTGTGTGTGTGTGGTTGTTCACAAAGTGTGTGTGTGTGTGTGTGTGGTTGTTCACAAAGTGTGTGTAGTTGTGTTTGCATGTGCCTCCGTGTGTGTCCAGTCACCTCCAACCTCCTCATCTGAATATAGGTATTAGTTTATTGGGCTGTTTGTCTGTTTATTTATTTATTTAAATTCTGCATTTCTGCTAGTTGTAATTAAACGGCTGGTGGTCACACACACATGATGAGCCACCCCAGTGGCCGGGAGTGATTGGGTGGGTGGGGGGGGTTTAAGTAGTCTATATGAGATGCAGGGCAGAAAGCATATGAGGGGCTTAAACACATCAGCAGACTGATTACAGGGGGGTAAGAACCCCATCTGCCCCCATAACCCCCCCCGCGGACACACACACATACACACACACTCCCTCCGTGGCTGGCTGTTGTAGTTGTGTAGGACTTGGTGCGGTAACAGTAATGGTGGTACTATGTCATTAAGGAAGGTTTATCAACCAGCTGCACAGCCGTGTGACTGTGGGTGAGGGGGTCTAAACAACTTTAATTACCCAGACTCAGTGGCCTGTGGTGGGCTGCACTCCGCCAAGGGCTGCCCCTGACTTTAGAGCTCAATGGAGGGGGAGAGAGGAGGGAGAGAGGGGGAGAGAGAGGGAGAGAGGGGGAGAGAGAGAGAGAGAGAGAGAGAGAGAGAGAGAGAGAGAGAGAGAGGAGGGAGAGAGGGGGAGAGAGAGAGAGGGAGAGAGGGGAGAGAGAGGAGGGAGAGAGGGGGAGAGAGAGAGGAGGGAGAGAGAGGGGGGGGACTGAGGCTGTTGCAGGAGAGATATTCAGTGGAAAATGAGGCTCAGACTTTAACATGTAGAGGTGGTGAGAATAGGGTTTGGTTTCTGTAAATATTCTCACAGAGAAAAACACACATGTGAATGAATACACACACACACACACACACACACACACACACACACACACACACACACACACACACACACACACACACACACACACACACACACACACACACACACACACACACACACACACACACACACACACACACACACACACACACACACACACACACACACACACACACACACACGTGTGTAGGAGTTTCTCATCATTGTATGTGTCTGTGTGTTAATACGCACAGATTCCAGTTTGCCCAAAAAACACAGGCTGTTCCTTTGCTTCTCGATGTTTTGTGTGTGTGTGCATTTACAGCTGTCCCTCAAGGGTCTGGAATATCCATCCTGTTTTACACACACATCCCCAAACAGATTCCAATGTCCCGTTCTACATTCGTTCTATGTCTGTTCTATGTCTGTTCTATGTCTGTTCTATGTCTGTTCTACGTCCTATTCTATGTCTGTTCTACGTCTGTTCTATGTCTGTTCTACGTCTGTTCTACGTCTGTTCTACGTCTGTTCTATGTCTGTTCTATGTCTGTTCTATGTCCTGTTCTACGTCTGTTCTATGTCCCGTTTCTACGTCTGTTCTACGTCTGTTCTACGTCTGTTCTATGTCCTGTACTATGTCCTGTACTATGTCCTGTTCTACGTCCTGTTCTACGTCCTGTTCTACGTCTGTTCTACGTCTGTTCTACGTCTGTTCTACGTCTGTTCTACGTCTGTTCTACGTCTGTTCTATGTCCTGTTCTATGTCCTGTTCTACGTCCCGTTCTACGTCTGTTCTCCGTCTGTTTTACGTAGTAATATATCCTGATACTTTGTCTAAGACTTCAACTCACTTCTGGCTGCTGCAGAAATCATTTTTAAAGGGTTAGGAAGGACGTTGTTGGAGCATTTTATTATTCAAGTCCGTCGTGTGTGGGTGGTGTGTGTGGGTGGTGTGTGTGGGTGGTGTGTGGGGGTGGTGTGTGTGGGTGGTGTGTGTTGTGTGTGTGTGTGTGGGTGGTGTGTGTGTGTGGGTGGTGTGTGTGTGGGTGGTGTGGTGTGTGTGTGGGTGTGTGTGTGGGTGGGTGGTGTGGGTGGTGTGTGTGGGTGGTGTGTGTGTGGGTGGTGTGTGTGTGTGTGGTGTGTGGGTGTGGGTGGTGTTTGTTGTGTGTGTGGGTGGTGTGTGTGGGTGGTGGGTGGTGTGGGTGGTGTTTGTTGTGTGTGTGGGTGGTGTGTGTGGGTGGTGTGTGTGGGTGGTGTGTGGGTGGTGTGTGGTGGGTGGTGTGTGGTGGGTGGGTGGGTGGTGTGTGTGGGTGGGTGGGTTGTGTGTGGGTGGTGTATGTGGGTGGTGTGTGTGTGGTGTGGGTGGTGTGTGTGTGTGTGGGTGGGTGGTGTGTGTGGGTGGTGTGGGTGGTGTGTGGGTGGTGTGGGTGGTGTGTGTGTGTGTGTGGGTGGTGTGTGGGTGTGTGTGGGTGGGTGGTGTGTGTGGGTGGTGTGGGTGGTGTGTGCATCTGCTTGTGCGTGGTCTTGTTTAAGTCCTCCCTGTGTTTGTGTGTTAGTCCAGTTTGTCATGGTGTTAAGGCTACCTCTTCAAGGACAGGCTGTGGTGAACCAGGACAGGCTGTGGTGAACAAGGACAGGCTGTGGTGAACAAGGACAGGCTGTGGTGAACAAGGACAGGCTGTGGTGAACCAGGACAGGCTGTGGTGAACCAGGACAGGCTGTGGTGAACCAGGACAGGCTGTGGTGAACCAGGACAGGCTGTGGTGAACCAGGACAGGCTGTGGTGAACCAGGACAGGCTGTGGTGAACAAGGACAGGCTGTGGTGAACAAGGACAGGCTGTGGTGAACCAGGACAGGCTGTGGTGAACCAGGACAGGCTGTGGTGAACCAGGACAGGCTGTGGTGAACCAGGACAGGCTGTGGTGAACCAGGACAGGCTGTGGTGAACCAGGACAGGCTGTGTTCTTGTATCCTCCACACTTTGTATAATAGTAGGATTTGAACCAGGACAGGCTGTGGTAGGACAGGCTGTTGAAACAGGACAGGCTGTGGTCATCCAGAGCTGCTTCCAGACAGAACCTGAACCAGGACAGGTGTGTTCTTGTATCCTCCACACTTTGTATAATGAGACAGTACATTTTCATTAAACAGTACGCTCTCATCCAGAGCTGAGGCAGAACCTTCATCAGTAGCGTGATGAGACAGTACCTTCATCAGTAGCGTGGTGAGACAGTACCTTCATCAGTAGCTAGGTGAGACAGTATCTTCATCAATAGCGAGGTGAGACAGTACCTTCATCAGTAGCTAGGTGAGACAGTACCTTCATCAATAGCGAGGTGAGACAGTACCTTCATCAGTAGCTAGGTGAGACAGTACCTTCATCAGTAGCTAGGTGAGACAGTACCTTCATCAATAGCGAGGTGAGACAGTACCTTCATCAGTAGCTAGGTGAGACAGTACCTTCATCAATAGCGAGGTGAGACAGTACCTTCATCAGTAGTTAGGTGAGACAGTACCTTCATCAGTAGCTAGGTGAGACAGTACCTTCATCAATAGCGAGGTGAGACAGTACCTTCATCAGTAGCGTGGTGAGACAGTACCTTCATCAGTAGCTACAGTTGAAGTCGGAAGTTTACATGCACCTTAGCCAAATACATTTAAACTCAGTTTAAATGTTTGTAGGTTTGTAGGCCTCCTTGCTGGCACACGCTTTTTCAGTTCCGCCCACAAATGTTCTGTGGGATTGAGGTAAGGGCTTTGTGACGGCCCTCCAATACCTTGACTTTGTTGTCCTTAAGCCATTTTGCCACAACTTTGGAAGTATGCTTGGGGTCATTGTCCATTTGGAAGACCCATTTGCAACCAAGCTTTAACTTCCTGACTGATGTCTTGAGATGTTGCTTCAATATATCCATATAATTGTCCATCCTCATGCCATCTATGTTGTGAAGTGCACCAGACCCTCCTGCAGCAAAGCACCCCCACAACAAGATGCTGCCACCCCCGTGCTTCACGGTTGGGATGGTGTTCTTTGGCTTGCAAGCCTCCCCCTTTTTCCTCCAAACATGAAGATGGTCATTATGGCCAAACAGTTCAATTTTTGTTTCATTAGACCAGAGGACATTTCTCCAAAAAGTCCGATCTTTGTCCCCATGTGCAGTTGCAAACCGTAGTCTGGCTTTTTTATGGCGGTTTTGGAGCAGTGGCTTCTTCCTTGCTGAGCGGCCTTTCAGGTTATGTCGACAGAAAGCGTGTCCTTCCTGAGCAGTATTACAGCTGCGTGGTCCCATGGTGTTTATACTTGCGTACTATTGTTTGTACAAATGAATGTGGTACCTTCAGGTGTTTGGAAATTGCTCCCAAGGATGAACCAGAGTTGTGGAGGTCTACAATATTTTCTGAGGTCTTGGCTGATTTCTTTTGATTTTCCCATGATGTCAAGCAAAGAGGCACTGAGTTTGAAGGTAGGTCTTGAAATACATCCACAGGTACACCTCCAATTGACATAATGATGTCAATTAGCCTGTCAGAAGCTTCTAAAGCCATGACATCATGTTCTGGAATTTTCCAAGCTGTTTAAAGGGACAGTCAACTTAGTGTTTGTAAACCTCTGACCTCCTGGAATTGTGAACAAGTAAAATAATCTGTCTGTAAAGAATTATTGGAAAAATGACTTGTGTCATGCACAAAGTAGATGTCCCAACCGACTTGCCAAAACTATAGTTTGTTAACAAGACATTTGTGGAGTGGTTGAAAAACGAGTTCTAATGACCCTAAGTGTATGTAAACTTCTGACTTCAACTGTAAGTGAGAAAACCACATCTAGTTTCAGGTGTTACGTTGATACACCTGGTATTGTCTCTCTCTGTCTCTCTGTCTCTCTCTGTCTGTCTCTCTCTCTCTCTCTCTCTCTCTCTCTCTCTCTCTCTCTCTCTCTCTCTCTCTCTCTCTCTCTCTCTCTCTCTCTCTCTCTCTCTCTCTCTCTCTCTCTCTCTCTCTCTCTCTCTCTCTCTCTCTCTCTCTCTCTGCCTCTCTCTCTCTCTCTCTCTCTCTCTCTCTCTCTCTCTCTCTCTCTCTCTCTCTCTCTCTCTCTCTCTCTCTCTCTCTCTCTCTCTGTCTCTCTCTCTGCCTCTCTCTCTCTCTCTCTCTGTCTCTCTCTCTGTCTCTCACTCTGTCTCTCACCCCTCTCTGTTTCTCTTTCTTTCTCCATCCCTCTCTCTTCCTCTGTGTTTGAGGACAATGAAAGACCGATCCCAGAGTGCGTTGAGGTTTTGCTTCTCCGGAGCGTCTGTCTGAAGGATTCATTTAAATGAACAGAGTAACTTTCTAAAAGAAAGAAGGAAGAACGGACGAGAGATTCATGTCTGTCCTGTTTCAGTCCACCTCCTTCCCGGGGCCACTCCTCCTCCTCCTTCTCTCCTCCTCTCCTTCTCTCCTCCTCCTCCTCCTCCTCCTTCTCTCCTCCTCCTCCTCCTCTGTCACTGTCTCTGCTTCGTTGTCTCTGTTCCAGAAGTTTCAGTGAGCCGTTCTGCCCTCAGCTGCTCTGATCTCTGGGATTTTCATCAGTTTCCGCTTCATGAATTTATTAGCCTTTATTTTCATATGGAGAAGTCTCGGGAACAGAACGCCGATGTCGGAGGAAAAGTTTGTGCAAAGAAGAGTTATATTTCCTGTTCTATATTAACATAAGGACTTTCAGAGAGTTCTGTGTTTGAACTCAGATCCGAATCTTCTGCTGCAGCCGTTTAGCTGAAGTACTGTAGACCTTGAAATATTCACTTCCTGTATCGTGCACACATGTCCTGACACGTGCGTGCTCTCACACACACTTCACTTTACACACACTTTATTTCCCCCTAACTCTTAACCCCTAATTCTAACCCTAAAGTAGCTTTTTTCCCCTTGTGGGGACCGACAAAATGTCCCCACGATGGTCGTTGTTTTACTATCCTTGTGAGGACTTCTGGTCCCAACAAGGATAGTCACACACACACACACACACACACACACACACACACACACACACACACACACACACACACACACACACACACACACACACACACACACACACACACACACACACACACACACACACACACACACACACACACACACACACACACACACACACACACACACACACACACCATCCTCCACCATCCTCCAGGCTCCTCAGGATGGTGACTAAGTGAAACAACAGGAGAGGTATGCTGCTTTTCCCCTCAAATAAAAGGTTATTCAGATGAATCAAAGGCCCAAATTAAATAGTGTTTCTGAGGAGCTGAGAGCACAGAGCACCTCTCACAAGGAGGCCTGGACTATATTCACACACTGAGACACACACACACACACCGAGACACACACACACCGAGACACACACACACCGAGACACACACACACACACCGAGAGACACACACACACACACCGAGACACACACATACACCGAGACACACACACACACACACACCGAGACACACACATACACCGAGACACACACGAGACACACACACACACACACCGAGACACACACACACACACCGAGACACACACACACACACCGAGACACACACACACCGAGACACACACACACCGAGACACACACACACACACACACACACACACACACACACACACACACACACACACACACACACACACACACACACACACACACACACACACACACACACACACACACACACACACACACACACACACACACACACACACACCGAGACACACGCGCACACACACCCTGAGACGCAAACACACGCAAACACACACACTGAGATGCACATATACACACACACACCTAGACACACACTGAGAAACACGCACACCAAGGCACACACACACACACACACATGCAAACACACACACACGCACTGAGATGCACATATACACACACACACCTAGACACACACTGAGACACACGCACACCAAGGCACACACTGAGACACACACACATACACACAGACAGAGAGCGTCTCACAGGGAGGCCAGGACCAGAGCACGGCTCCTTTCATTCCTTCTCCTTTGTTTTTCCGGCCCTCCACAGCAGCAGCCTGAGTGTAAATTGAAATGAGAATAAATTAACATTATTTAATTGAGTTCGCAGAAGGCTGTGATATTTCTTAATTAGCTTACAGAAAGGGTGAGAGAAGGCGAGAGCCTGCCGTTCTGACATTGTGGAGTTTTCCTTGATTGAGGAGAAGATGAAGAGGAGAGGAATAGTTTTTTGTATAGGATGTCAGTATGGGGAGAGAGAATACTGCCCTCCTCTTTCCTCACCTGGCCCTCCATTTCTCTTTTCTTCACCTCCTTTTCTCCTCTCACTATTGTCCTGTCCCCTCTCTCATTTGCTACACACCTTCTTTCTGTTCTCCTCTCTCCTCCTCCCCCTTTTCTCTCCTCCTCCCCCTCTTCTCTCCTCCTCATCCCCCTCTTCTCTCCTCCTCCCCCCCCTCTCACCTCCTCTCTCCCTCCCCTCCTCTCTCCTCCTTCCCCTCTTTTCTCCTTATCTCCCTCTTTTCTCCTTCTCTTTCCTCCTCCCCCTCTTTTCTCCTTCTCTCTTCTCCTCTCTCCTCCTCCCCTCCTCTTACCTCCTCCCCTGCTCTCTCCTCCTCCCCCTCCTCTTACCTCCTCCCCCTGCTCTCTCCTCCTCCCCCTCCTCTCTCACCTCCTCCCCCTGCTCTCTCCTCCTCCCCTTCTCTCTCATCCTCCCCCTCTTTTCTCCTTCTCTCTCCTCCTCCCCCTCTTTTCTCCTCCCCCCTCTCCTCCTCCCCCTCCTCTCACCTCCTCCCCTTCTCTCTCCTCCTCCCCTTCTCTCTCCACCCTGCCCCTCTTTTCTCCTTTCCCTCTCTCCTCCTCCCCTTCTTTTCTCCTTCTCTCTCCTCCTCCCCATCCTCTCTCCTCCTCCCTCCTCTCATTCACAGGCAGTTACTTATCTACAGTGCTATTAATATAAAAACAGTTTTCATTGAAATATTTAGCGTTTTGTCTGAAAATGAAAAAAGACAAGGAAATTCTAATGAGCATCAAACATTTAATTTGACCTTTTGCGCTAACAAGGTTTTTCAGCGTACAGCTTTGACCCCTGTTAGACGACTGTAGCTGTATTGATCTACCGTACCTCAAACAAGACGTCCCATTGGATGGATTGATTAGGATTCAAACCTCTCAAACAGCCTCGTAGAGCTCCCTCATATAGAGGCATATCATATAGGTATGAGACCAAGCCCTTGGCCCCTCTGGCCCCTCAATAAGCTGTGTAACAGTAGTATAATCCTGAGGGGTAAGGTAAGCCAGTCCTCCTCCTCTCTGTGAGCTGGGGGATACTAGAGCTGGTGAGAGCTTTAGGAGAGGAGAAGCACTAAAAGCCAGTCACTAGACTTCCTGTTCAGGACAGGTTAGTGCTGCAGGGCTCGACTGTCACAGAGAGGGGGGGAGAAAGGGGACAGAAAAGGGGGAACAGGGGGGGGGGGGGTGCTGAGAAAGAGGGGGGGACTGGGAAAGAGGGGGGAGTGGGGACTAGGATTGAAAAGAGTAAAAGAGGGGTGTCTTTTAATATAGATAAAGCCCATTGAATTGATAGAGAGATATAGATAAAGCCCATTTAATTGATAGAGAGGAGAGAGAGAGGGGTATATATACAGTGGGGCAAAAAAGTATTTAATCAGCCACCAATTGTGCAAGTTCTCCCACGTAAAAAGATGAGGGAGGCCTGTCATTTTCATCATAGGTACACTTCTACTATGACAGACAAAATTAGAAAAAAATCCAGAAAATCACATGAATTTTATGAATTTATTTGCAAATGATGGTGGAAAATAAGTATTTGGTCAATAACAAAAGTTTATCTCAATACTTTGTTATATACCCTTTGTTGGCAATGACCGAGGTCAAACGTTTTCTGTAAGTCTTCACAAGGTTTTCACACGCTGTTGCTGGTATTTTGGCCCATTCCTCCATGCATATCTCCTCTAGAGCAGTGATGTTTTGGAGCTGTTGCTGGGCAACACAGACTTTCAACTCCCTCCAAAGATTTTCTACGGGATTGAGATCTGGAGACTGGCTAGGCCACTCCAGGACCTTGAAATGCTTCTTACGAAGCCTCTCCTTCGTTGCCCGGGCGGTGTGTTTGGGATCATTGTCATGCTGAAAGACCCAGCCACGTTTCATCTTCAATGCCCTTGCTGATGGAAGGAGGTTTTCACTCAAAATCTGACGATACATGGCCCCATTCATTCTTTCCTTTTCACGGATCAGTCGTCCTGGTCCCTTTGCAGAAAAACAGCCCCAAAGCATGATGTTTCCAACCCATGCTTCACAGTAGGTATGGTGTTCTTTGGATGCAACTCAGCATTCTCTGTCCTCCAAACACGACGAGTTGAGTTTTTACCAAAAAGTTATATTTTGGTTTCATGTGACCATATGACATTCTCCCAATCTTCTTCTGGATCATTCAAATGCCCTCTAGCAAACTTCAGACGGGCCTGGACATGTACTGGCTTAAGAAGGGGGACACGTCTGGCACTGCAGGATTTGAGTCCCTGGCGGCGTAGTGTGTTACTGATGGTAGGCTTTGTTACTTTGGTCCCAGCTCTCCGCAGGTCATTCACTAGGTCCCCCGTGTGGTTCTGGGATTTTTGCTCACCGTTCTTGTGATCATTTTGACCCCACGGGGTGAGATCTTGCGTGGAGCCCCAGATCGAGGGAGATTATCAGTGGTCTTGTATGTCTTCCATTTCCTAATAATTGCTCCCACAGTTGATTTCTTCAAACCAAGCTGCTTACCTATCGTAGATTCAGTCTTCCCAGCCTGGTGCAGGTCTACAATTTTATTTCTGGTGTCCTTTGACAGCTCTTTGGTCTTGGCCATAGTGGAGTTTGGAGTGTGACTGTTTGAGGTTGTGGACAGGTGTGTTTTATACTGATAACAAGTTCAAACAGGTGCCATTAATACAGGTAACGAGTGGAGGACAGAGGAGCCTCTTAAAGAAGAAGTTACAGGTCTGTGAGAGCCAGACATTTTGCTTGTTTGTAGGTGACCAAATAATTATTTTCCACCATAATTTGCAAATAAATTCATAAAAAATCCTACAATGTGATTTTCAGGATTTTTTTTTCTTCTGATTTTGTCTGTCATAGTTGAAGTGTACCTATGAAAATTACAGGCCTCTCTCATCCCTTTAAGTCGGAGAACTTGCACAATTGGTGGCTAACTAAATATATATATATATATATATATATATATATATATATATATATATATAAAGCCCATTGAATTGATTGAGGGAGAGAGAAGGGGAGAGAGAGGGAGAGATATCACTTAAGCCCATTGAATTGATAGAGGGAGGGAGGGAGGTCTAGACCCGGGTCATCATCCCCTGACTACTTTATCCTCCAACCCTCCAACATACATACATAGTGATACAGTTGGAGAAGAGTATTTCTAGTTGATGTTTTACTGTGAATACTTTTCTCAAAGAAGAGCTGATCCTTTCAGAAAGTCTTTAAAGTTGTCTGACTTCTTACCCTGGAAATGTGGTTGAACGTTGTGTCCTACAAGCGCCTGGTCTGTGATGTCTGGGTCTGTCAGATGGACCGTGGCTGTACCTTGTCTAGGTCTCTACATCTGGGTTTGTATTGATCAGATAGGACCGTGGACAGGAAAGATACATGTTCCAGTCAGAAGGCAGTGGACCAGATTATAACCCAACTGGACCTTCCTGACTTCACTGACTAGAAGAGGCCCAAAGCACCAAACCCACGCCCATCTGGCAGGCAGACTCTATCAACCAAACCCACGCCCATCTGGCAGGCAGACTCTATCAACCAAACCCACGCCCATCTGGCAGGCAGACTCTATCAACCAAACCCCGCCCATCTGGCAGGCAGACTCTATCAACCAAACCCCGCCCATCTGGCAGGCAGACTCTATCAACCAAACCCCGCCCATCTGGCAGGCAGACTCTATCAACCAAACCCCGCCCATCTGGCAGGCAGACTCTATCAACCAAACCCCGCCCATCTGGCAGGCAGACTCTATCAACCAAACCCCGCCCATCTGGCAGGCAGACTCTATCAACCAAACCCCGCCCATCTGGCAGGCAGACTCTATCAACCAAACCCCGCCCATCTGGCAGGCAGACTCTATCAACCAAACCCCGCCCATCTGGCAACTGCAGGCAGACTCTATCAACCAAACCCCGCCCATCTGGCAACTGCAGGCAGACTCTATCAACCAAACCCCGCCCATCTGGCAACTGTAGGCAGACTCTACCAACCAAACCCCGCCCATCTGGCAACTGCAGGCAGACTCTATCAACCAAACCCCGCCCATCTGGCAACTGCAGGCAGACTCTATCAACCAAACCCCGCCCATCTGGCAACCGCAGGCAGACTCTATCAACCAAACCCCGCCCATCTGGCAACCGCAGGCAGACTCTATCAACCAAACCCCGCCCATCTGGCAACTGCAGGCAGACTCTACCAACCAAACCCCGCCCATCTGGCAGGCAGACTCTATCAACCAAGTGTTTGAAAGATAACAAAATATATACAGTTAAAGTTGGACATTGACATACACTTAGTTTGGAGTCATTAAAACTTGTTTTTCAACCACTCCACACATTTCTTCTTAACAAACTATAGTTTTGGCAAGTCGGTTAGGACATCTACTTTGTGCATGACACAAGTAATTTTTCCAACAATTATTTACAGACAGATTGTTTCACTTATAATTCACTGTATCATAATGCCAGTTGGTCAGAAGTTTACATACACTAAGTTGACTGTGCCTTTAAACAGCTTGGAAAATTCCAGAAAGTGATGTCATGGCTTTAGAAGCTTCTGATAGGCTAATTGACATCATTTGAGTCAATTGGAGGTGTACCTGTGGATGTATTTCAAGGCCGACCTTCAAACTCACTGCCTCTTTACTTGACATCATATGAAAATCAAAAAGAATCAGCTAATACCTCAGAAAAAATATTGTAGACCTCCACAAGTCTGGTTCATCCTTGGGAGCAATTTCCAAACGCCTGAAGGTACCACGTTCATCTGTACAAATAATAGTACGCAAGTATAAACACCATGGGACCATGGTAAACTTCTGACTTCAACTGTATATACTTGATCAGCTAAGTTGCTGTTCTGGTTAACGTTTATAGGCCTGTATGTGTTGGCTCCGCCTCATATAAGTCAACAAGTTTGCCTTAATGAAATTGTCTATAGGCTCTGCATGTCTGAGGTCAGGTCCTGTCAGGTCTGTCAGATACAGAGGGTCCTGTCTGGTCCTGTCGGGTCTGTCAGATACAGAGGGTCCTGTCTGGTCCTGTCGGGTCTGTCAGATACAGAGGGTCATGTCGGGTCCTGTCGGGTCTGTCAGATACAGAGGGTCAGGGTCCTGTCGGGTCTGTCAGATACAGAGGGTCCTGTCGGGGTCTGGGTCTGTCAGATACAGAGGGTCCTGTCGGGTCCTGTCGGGTCCTCTGGTCTGTCAGATACAGAGGGTCCTGTCGGGTCCTGTCGGGTCTGTCAGATACAGAGGGTCCTGTCGGGTCTGTCAGATACAGAGGGTCCTGTCGGGTCTGTCAGATACAGAGGGTCCTGTCGGGTCTGTCAGATACAGAGGGTCCTGTCGGGTCTGTCAGATACAGAGGGTCCTGTCGGGTCTGTCAGATACAGAGGGTCCTGTCGGGTCCTGTCGGGTCTGTCAGATACAGAGGGTCCTGTCGGGTCTGTCAGATACAGAGGGTCCTGTCGGGTCCTACAGAGGGTCTGTCGGGTCTGTCAGATACAGAGGGTCCTGTCGGGTCTGTCAGATACAGAGGGTCCTGTCGGGTCCTGTCAGGTCTGTCAGATACAGAGGGTCAGGTCTGTCAGATACAGAGGGTCCTGTCGGGTCCTCGGGTCCTGTCGGGAGGGTCCTACAGAGGGTCGGGTCTGTCAGATACAGAGGTCTGTCAGATACAGAGGGTCCTGTCGGGTCTGTCAGATACAGAGGGTCCTGTCGGGTCTGTCAGATACAGAGGGTCCTGTCTGGTCCTGTCAGAGGGGTCGGGTCTGTCAGATACAGAGGGTCCTGTCGGGTCTGTCAGATACAGAGGGTCCTGTCGGGTGTCAGATACAGAGGGTCCTGTCGGGTCCTGATACAGAGGGTCCTGTCGGGTCTGTCAGATACAGAGGGTCCTGTCCAGTGGGTCTGTCAGATACAGAGGGTCCTGTCGGGTCTGTCAGATACAGAGGGTCCTGTCGGGTCTGTCAGATACAGAGGGGGTCCTGTCGGGTCTGTCAGATACAGAGGGTCCTCGGGTCAGTCGGGTCAGATACAGAGGGTCCTGTCGGGTCTATCAGATACAGAGTGGGTCCTGTCGGGTCCTGTCGGGTCTGTCAGATACAGAGGGTCCTGTCGGGTCTGTCAGATACAGAGGGGTCCTCCTCCGGGTCCTGTCGGGTCTGTCAGATACAGAGGGTCCTGTCGGGTCCTCAGGGTCTGTCAGATACAGAGGGGTCTGTTATTCCCTATTTAGGGTCCAGTCTCTGTCAGATACAGAGGGTCCTGTCGGGTCTATCAGATACAGAGGGTCCTGTCTGGTCAGATACAGAGTCGGGTCTGTCAGATACAGAGGGTCCTGTCGGGTCCAGAATGAAGATGGGTATGTAGAGTCTGTCAGATACAGAGGGTCCAGTCGGGTCTATCAGATACAGAGGGTCCTCCATGTTTAAGTGGGTCTCAGTCGTGAAGAGGTCTGTCAGATACAGAGGGTCCTGTCGGGTCCAGTCAGTGGTCTGTCAGTACAGAGGGTCCTGTCGGGTCTGTCAGATACAGAGGGTCCTGTTGGGTCCTGTCGGGTCTATCAGATACAGAGGGTTTCCTAGTGGGTCTCAGTGTTTTGATCATGACTGTAATGCTGCTATCATTATCCTGCTCCTCCGATGTTCCTGCACTGTGTTCAGCTCGTGACTTCAGCACTTCAAGAGCTCCTTCAGTACCCACACAGACTGGTATAAAAGGCTCCACAAAAGAGCCTCCCAAGGCTGCTTCCCAAATAGCACCCTATTCCCTATTTAGTGCACTACTTTTGACCAGAGCCCTATGGCCATTTGGGACTAGTCCCCCTAATCTTCCTGTGGTAATTCCTTTAGTTTTATCAGCCAGGATTACCTCTAGTTGCTTTTAGGAAAGAGCTGGAGAAGGAAACAGAGAAAGAGAAGGATGGAGGTAGAGTGAGAGAAAGGGAGGGAAGGAGAGGGAGAGGTGAAGAGAGAGAGACAGAAAGACAGAATGAATATGGTTATGTAGAGACAAAATAAAAACTAATTGGAACAGTGTAATCTCCAGTAAAGAGGACCTGTTTGATTTGAAGGAGGAAGTTGAATGATAATCCTCCATGTTTAATGTCTGACTGTTCCTCTCAATAGTTTCTGTTCTCTTATGGAGGCTCTCTTCTGAGGCTCCAGAGAGACTGTTTACCAACACTACTCCAGTAGCCTCATCTGTTCCTCTCCTCCAGTACTCCATCTGTTCCTCTCCTCTGTTCCCCTCCTCCAGTACTCCATCTGTTCCTCTCCTCCCGTACTCCATCTGTTCCTCCTCCAGTACTCCATCTGTTCCTCTCCTCCAGTACTCCATCTGTTCCTCTCCTCCAGTACTCCATCTGTTCCTCTCCTCCAGTACTCCATCTGTTCCTCTCCTCCAGTACTCCATCTGTTCCTCTCCTCCAGTACTCCATCTGTTCCTCTCCTCCAGTACTCCATCTGTTCCTCTCCTCCAGTACTCCATCTGTTCCTCTCCTCCAGTACTCCATCTGTTCCTCTCCTCCAGTACTCCATCTGTTCCTCTCCTCCAGTAGCTCCATCTGTTCCTCTCCTCCAGTACTCCATCTGTTCCTCTCCTCCAGTACTCCATCTGTTCCTCTCCTCCAGTACTCCATCTGTTCCTCTCCTCCAGTACTCCATCTGTTCCTCTCCTCCAGTACTCCATCTGTTCCTCTCCTCCAGTACTCCATCTGTTCCTCTCCTCCAGTACTCCATCTGTTCCTCTCCTCCAGTACTCCATCTGTTCCTCTCCTCCAGTACTCCATCTGTTCCTCTCCTCCAGTACTCCATCTGTTCCTCTCCTCCAGTACTCCATCTGTTCCTCTCCTCCAGTACTCCATCTGTTCCTCTCCTCCAGTACTCCATCTGTTCCTCTCCTCCAGTACTCCATCTGTTCCTCTCCTCCAGTACTCCATCTGTTCCTCTCCTCCAGTACTCCATCTGTTCCTCTCCTCCAGTACTCCATCTGTTCCTCTCCTCCAGTACTCCATCTGTTCCTCTCCTCTGTTCCCCTCCTCCAGTACTCCATCTGTTCCTCTCCTCCAGTACTCCATCTGTTCCTCTCCTCCAGTACTCCATCTGTTCCTCTCCTCCAGTACTCCATCTGTTCCTCTCCTCCAGTACTCCATCTGTTCCTCTCCTCCAGTACTCCATCTGTTCCTCTCCTCCAGTACTCCATCTGTTCCTCTCCTCCAGTAGCCTCATCTGTTCCTCTCCTCCAGTACTCCATCTGTTCCTCTCCTCCAGTACTCCATCTGTTCCTCTCCTCCAGTACTCCATCTGTTCCTCTCCTCCAGTACTCCATCTGTTCCTCTCCTCCAGTACTCCATCTGTTCCTCTCCTCCAGTACTCCATCTGTTCCTCTCCTCCAGTACTCCATCTGTTCCTCTCCTCCAGTAGCCTCCATCTGTTCCTCTCCTCCAGTACTCCATCTGTTCCTCTCCTCCTCCCTGTAGCTCCTCCATCTGTTCCTCTCCTCCAGTACTCCATCTGTTCCTCTCCTCCAGTACTCCATCTGTTCCTCTCCTCCAGTACTCCATCTGTTCCTCTCCTCCAGTACTCCATCTGTCCCTCTCCTTCCTGTTCCTCCTCCAGTACTCCATCTGTTCCTCTCCTCCAGTACTCCATCTGTTCCTCTCCTCCAGTACTCCATCTGTTCCTCTCCTCCAGTAGCCTCCATCTGTTCCTCTCCTCCAGTACTCCATCTGTTCCTCTCCTCCAGTACTCCATCTGTTCCTCTCCTCCAGTACTCCATCTGTTCCTCTCCTCCAGTACTCCATCTGTTCCTCTCCTCCAGTACTCCATCTGTTCCTCTCCTCCAGTACTCCATCTGTTCCTCTCCTCCAGTACTCCATCTGTTCCTCTCCTCCAGTACTCCATCTGTTCCTCTCCTCCAGTACTCCATCTGTTCCTCTCC
>NW_025749767.1:0-22695 GCF_021184085.1 Oncorhynchus gorbuscha | reverse complement strand
TCTGTCTCTCCCTCTATCACTCATTTATACATCCCCTCTCCTCTGTCTTCCCCTCATCGTCATCCCCTCCTCTGTCTCTCCTCTATCATCATTATACATCCCCTCTCACTCTGTCTCTCCCTCTATCATCATTATACATCCCCTCTCCTCTGTCTCTCCCTCTATCATCATTATACATCCCCTCTCCTCTGTCTCTCCCTCTATCATCATTATACATCCCCTCTCCTCTGTCTCTCCCTCTATCATCATTATACATCCCCTCTCCTCTGTCTCTCCCTCTATCATCATTATACATCCCCCTCTCCTCTGTCTCTCCCTCTATCATCATTATACATCCCCTCTCCTCTGTCTCTCCCTCTATCATCATTATACATCCCCTCTCCTCTGTCTCTCCTCTGTCTCCCCTCTATCATCATTATACATCCCCTCTCCTCTGTCTCTCCCTCTATCATCATTATACATCCCCTCTCCTCTGTCTCTCCCTCTATCATCATTATACATCCCCTCTCCTCTGTCTCTCCCTCTATCATCATTATACATCCCCTCTCCTCTGTCTCTCCCTCTATCATCATTATACATCCCCTCTCCTCTGTCTCTCCCTCTATCATCATTATACATCCCCTCTCCTCTGTCTCTCCCTCTATCATCATTATACATCCCCTCTCTCTGTCTCTCCTCTGTCTCTCTCTCTCCCTCTATCATCATTATACATCCCCTCTCCTCTGTCTCTCCCTCTATCATCATTATACATCCCCTCTCCTCTGTCTCTCCCTCTATCATCATTATACATCCCCTCTCCTCTGTCTCTCCTCTATCATCATTATACATCCCCTCCTCTGTCTCTCCTCTGTCTCTCCCTCTATCATCATTATACATCCCCTCTCCTCTGTCTCTCCCTCTATCATCATTATACATCCCTCTCCTCTGTCTCTCCCTCTATCATCATTATACATCCCCTCTCCTCTGTCTCTCCCTCTATCATCATTATACATCCCCTCTCCTCTGTCTCTCCCTCTATCATCATTATACATCCCCTCTCCTCTGTCTCTCCCTCTATCATCATTATACATCCCCTCTCCTCTGTCTCTCCTCTGTCTCTCCTCTGTCTCTCCCTCTATCATCATTATACATCCCCTCTCCTCTGTCTCTCCCTCTATCATCATTATACATCCCCTCTCCTCTGTCTCTCCTCTGTCTCTCCCTCTATCATCATTATACATCCCCTCTCCTCTGTCTCTCCCTCTATCATCATTATACATCCCCTCTCCTCTGTCTCTCCCTCTATCATCATTATACATCCCCTCTCCTCTGTCTCTCCCTCTATCATCATTATACATCCCCTCTCCTCTGTCTCTCCCTCTATCATCATTATACATCCCCTCTCCTCTGTCTCTCCCTCTATCATCATTATACATCCCCTCTCCTCTGTCTCTCCCTCTATCATCATTATACATCCCCTCCTCTGTCTCTCCTCTGTCTCTCCCTCTATCATCATTATACATCCCCTCTCCTCTGTCTCTCCCTCTATCATCATTATACATCCCCTCTCCTCTGTCTCTCCCTCTATCATCATTATACATCCCCTCTCCTCTGTCTCTCCCTCTATCATCATTATACATCCCCTCTCCTCTGTCTCTCCCTCTATCATCATTATACATCCCCTCTCCTCTGTCTCTCCCTCTATCATCATTATACATCCCCTCTCTCTGTCTCTCCCTCTATCATCATTATACATCCCCTCTCCTCTGTCTCTCCTCTATCATCATTATACATCCCCTCTCCTCTGTCTCTCCCTCTATCATCATTATACATCCCCTCTACTCTGTCTCTCCCTCTATCATCATTATACATCCCCTCTCCTCTGTCTCTCCCTCTATCATCATTATACATCCCCTCTCTCTGTCTCTCCCTCTATCATCATTATACATCCCCTCTCCTCTGTCTCTCCCTCTATCATCATTATACATCCCCTCTCCTCTGTCTCTCCCTCTATCATCATTATACATCCCCTCTCCTCTGTCTCTCCCTCTATCATCATTATACATCCCCTCTCCTCTGTCTCTCCCTCTATCATCATTATACATCCCCTCTCCTCTGTCTCTCCCTCTATCATCATTATACATCCCCTCTCCTCTGTCTCTCCCTCTATCATCATTATACATCCCCTCTCCTCTGTCTCTCCCTCTATCATCATTATACATCCCCCTCTCCTCTGTCTCTCCCTCTATCATCATTATACATCCCCTCTCCTCTGTCTCTCCCTCTATCATCATTATACATCCCCTCTCCTCTGTCTCTCCCTCTATCATCATTATACATCCCCTCTCCTCTGTCTCTCCCTCTATCATCATTATACATCCCCTCTCCTCTGTCTCTCCCTCTATCATCATTATACATCCCCTCTCCTCTGTCTCTCTCCTCTATCATCATTATACATCCCTCTCCTCTGTCTCTCCCTCTATCATCATTATACATCCCCTCTCACTCTGTCTCTCCCTCTATCATCATTATACATCCCCTCTCTGCTCTGTCTCTCCCTCTATCATCATTATACATCCCCTCTCCTCTGTCTCTCCCTCTATCATCATTATACATCCCCTCTCCTCTGTCTCTCCCTCTATCATCATTATACATCCCCTCTCCTCTGTCTCTCCCCTCTATCATCATTATACATCCCCTCTCCTCTGTCTCTCCCTCTATCATCATTATACATCCCCTCTCCTCTGTCTCTCCCTCTATCATCATTATACATCCCCTCTCTGTCTCTCGTCTCTCCCTCTATCATCATTATACATCCCCTCTCCTCTGTCTCTCCCTCTATCATCATTATACATCCCCTCTCCTCTGTCTCTCCCTCTATCATCATTATACATCCCCTCTCCTCTGTCTCTCTCCTCTATCATCATTATACATCCCCTCTCCTCTGTCTCTCCCTCTATCATCATTATACATCCCCTCTCCTCTGTCTCTCCCTCTATCATCATTATACATCCCCTCTCCTCTGTCTCTCCCTCTATCATCATTATACATCCCCTCTCCTCTGTCTCTCCCTCTATCATCATTATACATCCCCTCTCCTCTGTCTCTCCCTCTATCATCATTATACATCCCCTCTCCTCTGTCTCTCCCTCTATCATCATTATACATC
The DNA here is from genome assembly GCF_021184085.1 of Oncorhynchus gorbuscha. Taxonomy (NCBI): domain Eukaryota; kingdom Metazoa; phylum Chordata; class Actinopteri; order Salmoniformes; family Salmonidae; genus Oncorhynchus; species Oncorhynchus gorbuscha. The sequence goes on along the minus strand of NW_025749767.1, from coordinate 19,547 downwards.
CCCTCTCCTCTGTCTCTCCCTCTATCATCATTATACATCCCCTCTCCTCTGTCTCTCCCTCTATCATCATTATACATCCCCTCTCCTCTGTCTCTCCCTCTATCATCATTATACATCCCCTCTCCTCTGTCTCTCCCTCTATCATCATTATACATCCCCTCTCCTCTGTCTCTCCCTCTATCATCATTATACATCCCCTCTCCTCTGTCTCTCCCTCTATCATCATTATACATCCCCTCTCCTCTGTCTCTCCCTCTATCATCATTATACATCCCCTCTCCTCTGTCTCTCCCTCTATCATCATTATACATCCCCTCTCCTCTGTCTCTCCCTCTATCATCATTATACATCCCCTCTCCTCTGTCTCTCCCTCTATCATCATTATACATCCCCTCTCCTCTGTCTCTCCCTCTCATCATCATTATACATCCCCTCTCCTCTGTCTCTCCCTCTATCATCATTATACATCCCCTCTCCTCTGTCTCTCCCTCTATCATCATTATACATCCCCTCTCCTCTGTCTCTCCCTCTATCATCATTATACATCCCCTCCTCTGTCTCTCCCTCTATCATCATTATACATCCCCTCTCCTCTGTCTCTCCCTCTATCATCATTATACATCCCCTCTCCTCTGTCTCTCCCTCTATCATCATTATACATCCCCTCTCCTCTGTCTCTCCTCTGTCTCTCCCTCTATCATCATTATACATCCCCTCTCCTCTGTCTCCCCCTCTATCATCATTATACATCCCCTCTCCTCTGTCTCTCCCTCTATCATCATTATACATCCCCTCTCCTCTGTCTCTCCCTCTATCATCATTATACATCCCCTCTCCTCTGTCTCTCCCTCTATCATCATTATACATCCCTCCTCTGTCTCTCCCTCTATCATCATTATACATCCCCTCTCCTCTGTCTCTCCCTCTATCATCATTATACATCCCCTCTACTCTGTCTCTCCCTCTATCATCATTATACATCCCCTCTCCTCTGTCTCTCCCTCTATCATCATTATACATCCCCTCTCCTCTGTCTCTCCCTCTATCATCATTATACATCCCCCTCTCCCTCTGTCTCTCCTCTATCATCATTATACATCCCCTCTCCTCTGTCTCTCCCTCTATCATCATTATACATCCCCTCTCCTCTGTCTCTCCCTCTATCATCATTATACATCCCCTCTCCTCTGTCTCTCCCTCTATCATCATTATACATCCCCTCTCCTCTGTCTCTCCCTCTATCATCATTATACATCCCCTCTCCTCTGTCTCTCCCTCCCTCTATCATCATTATACATCCCCTCTCCTCTGTCTCTCCCTCTATCATCATTATACATCCCCTCTCCTCTGTCTCTCCCTCTATCATCATTATACATCCCTCTCCTCTGTCTCTCCCTCTATCATCATTATACATCCCCTCTCCTCTGTCTCTCCCTCTATCATCATTATACATCCCCTCTCCTCTGTCTCTCCCTCTATCATCATTATACATCCCCTCTCCTCTGTCTCTCCCTCTATCATCATTATACATCCCCTCTCCTCTGTCTCTCCCTCTATCATCATTATACATCCCCTCTCCTCTGTCTCTCCCTCTATCATCATTATACATCCCCTCTCCTCTGTCTCTCCCTCTATCATCATTATACATCCCTCTCCTCTGTCTCTCCTCTATCATCATTATACATCCCCTCTCCTCTGTCTCTCCCTCTATCATCATTATACATCCCCTCTCCTCTGTCTCTCCCTCTATCATCATTATACATCCCCTCTCCTCTGTCTCTCCCTCTATCATCATTATACATCCCCTCTCCTCTGTCTCCTCCTCTATCATCATTATACATCCCCTCTCCTCTGTCTCTCCCTCTATCATCATTATACATCCCCTCTCCTCTGTCTCTCCCTCTATCATCATTATACATCCTCTCCTCTGTCTCCCTCTATCATCATTATACATCCCCTCTCCTCTGTCTCTCCCTCTATCATCATTATACATCCCCTCTCCTCTGTCTCTCCCTCTATCATCATTATACATCCCCTCTCCTCTGTCTCTCCCTCTATCATCATTATACATCCCCTCTCCTCTGTCTCTCCCTCTATCATCATTATACATCCCCTCTCCTCTGTCTCTCCCTCTATCATCATTATACATCCCCTCTCCTCTGTCTCTCCCTCTATCATCATTATACATCCCCTCTCCTCTGTCTCTCCCTCTATCATCATTATACATCCCCTCTCCTCTGTCTCTCCCTCTATCATCATTATACATCCCTCTCCTCTGTCTCTCCCTCTATCATCATTATACATCCCCTCTCCTCTGTCTCTCCCTCTATCATCATTATACATCCCCTCTCCTCTGTCTCTCCCTCTATCATCATTATACATCCCTCTCCTCTGTCTCTCCCTCTATCATCATTATACATCCCCTCTCCTCTGTCTCTCCTCTGTCTCCCTCTATCATCATTATACATCCCCTCTCCTCTGTCTCTCCCTCTATCATCATTATACATCCCTCTCCTCTGTCTCTCCCTCTATCATCATTATACATCCCCTCTCCTCTGTCTCTCCCTCTATCATCATTATACATCCCCTCTCCTCTGTCTCTCCCTCTATCATCATTATACATCCCCTCTCCTCTGTCTCTCCCTCTATCATCATTATACATCCCCTCTCCTCTGTCTCTCCCCCTCTATCATCATTATACATCCCCTCTCCTCTGTCTCTCCCTCTATCATCATTATACATCCCCTCTCCTCTGTCTCTCCCTCTATCATCATTATACATCCCTCTCCTCTGTCTCTCCCTCTATCATCATTATACATCCCCTCTCCTCTGTCTCTCCCTCTATCATCATTATACATCCCCTCTCCTCTGTCTCTCCCTCTATCATCATTATACATCCCCTCTCCTCTGTTCTCCTCTGTCTCTCCTCTATCATCATTATACATCCCCTCTCCTCTGTCTCTCCCTCTATCATCATTATACATCCCCTCTCCTCTGTCTCTCCTCTATCATCGTTATACATCCCTCTCTCTGTCTCTCCCTCTATCATCATTATACATCCCCTCTCCTCTGTCTCTCCCTCTATCATCATTATACATCCCCTCTCCTCTGTCTCTCCCTCTATCATCATTATACATCCCCTCTCCTCTGTCTCTCCCTCTATCATCATTATACATCCCCTCTCCTCTGTCTCTCCCTCCTCTCATCATCATTATACATCCCCTCTCCTCTGTCTCTCCCTCTATCATCATTATACATCCCCCTCTCCTCTGTCTCTCCCTCTATCATCATTATACATCCCCTCTCCTCTGTCTCTCCCTCCCTCTATCATCATTATACATCCCCTCTCCTCTGTCTCTCCCTCTATCATCATTATACATCCCCTCTCCTCTGTCTCTCCCTCTATCATCATTATACATCCCCTCTCCTCTGTCTCTCCCTCTATCATCATTATACATCCCCCTCTGCCTCTGTCTCTCCCTCTATCATCATTATACATCCCCTCTCCTCTGTCTCTCCCTCTATCATCATTATACATCCCCTCTCCTCTGTCTCTCCCTCTATCATCATTATACATCCCCTCTCCTCTGTCTCTCCCTCTATCATCATTATACATCCCCTCTCCTCTGTCTCTCCCTCTATCATCATTATACATCCCCTCTCCTCTGTCTCTCCCTCTATCATCATTATACATCCCCTCTCCTCTGTCTCTCCCTCTATCATCATTATACATCCCCTCTCCTCTGTCTCTCCCTCTATCATCATTATACATCCCCTCTCCTCTGTCTCTCCCTCTATCATCATTATACATCCCCTCTCCTCTGTCTCTCCCTCTATCATCATTATACATCCCCTCTCCTCTGTCTCTCTCCTCTATCATCATTATACATCCCCTCTCCTCTGTCTCTCCCTCTATCATCATTATACATCCCCTCTCCTCTGTCTCTCCCTCTATCATCATTATACATCCCCTCTCCTCTGTCTCTCCCTCTATCATCATTATACATCCCCTCTCCTCTGTCTCTCCCTCTATCATCATTATACATCCCCTCTCTCTGTCTCTCCCTCTATCATCATTATACATCCCCTCTCCTCTGTCTCTCCCTCTATCATCATTATACATCCCCTCTCCTCTGTCTCTCCCTCTATCATCATTATACATCCCCTCTCCTCTGTCTCTCCCTCTATCATCATTATACATCCCCTCTCCTCTGTCTCTCCCTCTATCATCATTATACATCCCCTCTCCTCTGTCTCTCCCTCTATCATCATTATACATCCCCCTCTCCCTCTGTCTCTCCCTCTATCATCATTATACATCCCCTCTCCTCTGTCTCTCCCTCTATCATCATTATACATCCCCTCTCCTCTGTCTCTCCCTCTATCATCATTATACATCCCCTCTCCTCTGTCTCTCCCTCTATCATCATTATACATCCCCTCTCCTCTGTCTCTCCTCTATCATCATTATACATCCCCTCCTCTGTCTCTCCCTCTATCATCATTATACATCCCCTCTCCTCTGTCTCTCCTCTATCATCATTATACATCCCCTCTCTCTGTCTCTCCCTCTATCATCATTATACATCCCCTCTCCTCTGTCTCTCCCTCTCTATCATCATTATACATCCCCTCTCCTCTGTCTCTCCCTCTATCATCATTATACATCCCCTCTCCTCTGTCTCTCCCTCTATCATCATTATACATCCCCTCTCCTCTGTCTCTCCCTCTATCATCATTATACATCCCCTCTCCTCTGTCCTCTGTCTCCCTCTATCATCATTATACATCCCCTCTCCTCTGTCTCTCCCTCTATCATCATTATACATCCCCTCTCCTCTGTCTCTCCCTCTATCATCATTATACATCCCCTCTCCTCTGTCTCTCCCTCTATCATCATTATACATCCCCTCTCCCTCTGTCTCTCCCTCTATCATCATTATACATCCCCTCTCCTCTGTCTCTCCCTCTATCATCATTATACATCCCCTCTCCTCTGTCTCTCCCTCTATCATCATTATACATCCCCTCTCCTCTGTCTCTCCCTCTATCATCATTATACATCCCCTCTCCTCTGTCTCTCCCTCTATCATCATTATACATCCCCTCTCCTCTGTCTCTCCCTCTATCATCATTATACATCCCCTCTCCTCTGTCTCTCCCTCTATCATCATTATACATCCCCTCTCCTCTGTCTCTCCCTCTATCATCATTATACATCCCCTCTCCTCTGTCTCTCCCTCTATCATCATTATACATCCCTCTCCTCTGTCTCTCCTCTGTCTCTCCCTCTATCATCATTATACATCCCCTCTCCTCTGTCTCTCTCTGTCTCCCCTCTATCATCATTATACATCCCCTCTCCTCTGTCTCTCCCTCTATCATCATTATACATCCCCTCTCCTCTGTCTCTCCCTCTATCATCATTATACATCCCCTCTCCTCTGTCTCTCCCTCTATCATCATTATACATCCCCTCTCCTCTGTCTCTCCCTCTATCATCATTATACATCCCCTCTCCTCTGTCTCTCCCTCTATCATCATTATACATCCCCTCTCCTCTGTCTCTCCCTCTATCATCATTATACATCCCCTCTCCTCTGTCTCTCCCTCTATCATCATTATACATCCCCTCTCCTCTGTCTCTCCCTCTATCATCATTATACATCCCCCTCTGTCTCCCTCTATCATCATTATACATCCCCTCTCCTCTGTCTCTCCCTCTATCATCATTATACATCCCCTCTCCTCTGTCTCTCCCTCTATCATCATTATACATCCCCTCTCCTCTGTCTCTCCCTCTATCATCATTATACATCCCCTCTCCTCTGTCTCTCCCTCTATCATCATTATACATCCCCTCTCCTCTGTCTCTCCCTCTATCATCATTATACATCCCCTCTCCTCTGTCTCTCCCTCTATCATCATTATACATCCCCTCTCCTCTGTCTCTCCCTCTATCATCATTATACATCCCCTCTCCTCTGTCTCTCCCTCTATCATCATTATACATCCCCTCTCCTCTGTCTCTCCCTCTATCATCATTATACATCCCCTCTCCTCTGTCTCTCCCTCTATCATCATTATACATCCCCTCTCCTCTGTCTCTCCTCTGTCTCTCCCTCTATCATCATTATACATCCCCTCTCCTCTGTCTCTCCCTCTATCATCATTATACATCCCCTCTCCTCTGTCTCTCCCTCTATCATCATTATACATCCCCTCTCCTCTGTCTCTCCCTCTATCATCATTATACATCCCCTCTCCTCTGTCTCTCCCTCTATCATCATTATACATCCCCTCTCCTCTGTCTCTCCCTCTATCATCATTATACATCCCCTCTACTCTGTCTCTCCCTCTATCATCATTATACATCCCCTCTCCTCTGTCTCTCCCTCTATCATCATTATACATCCTCTCCATCTGTCTCTCCTCTGTCTCTCCCTCTATCATCATTATACATCCCCTCTCCTCTGTCTCTCCCTCTATCATCATTATACATCCCCTCTCCTCTGTCTCTCCCTCTATCATCATTATACATCCCCTCTCCTCTGTCTCTCCCTCTATCATCATTATACATCCCCTCTCCTCTGTCTCTCCCTCTATCATCATTATACATCCCCTCTCCTCTGTCTCTCCTCTGTCTCCCCCTCTATCATCATTATACATCCCCTCTCCTCTGTCTCTCCCTCTATCATCATTATACATCCCCTCTCCTCTGTCTCTCCCTCTATCATCATTATACATCCCCTCTCCTCTCGTCTCTCCCTCTATCATCATTATACATCCCCTCCTCTGTCTCTCCCTCTATCATCATTATACATCCCCTCTCCTCTGTCTCTCCCTCTATCATCATTATACATCCCCTCTACTCTGTCTCTCCCTCTATCATCATTATACATCCCCTCTCCTCTGTCTCTCCCTCTATCATCATTATACATCCCCTCTCCTCTGTCTCTCCCTCTATCATCATTATACATCCCCTCTCCTCTGTCTCTCCCTCTATCATCATTATACATCCCCTCTCTCCTCTGTCTCTCCCTTATCATCCTGTCTGCCTCCCTCTATCATCATTATACATCCCCTCTCATCTGTCTCTCCCCCTCTATCATCATTATACATCCCCTCTCATCTGTCTCTCTCCTCTGTCTCTCCTCTATCATCATTATACATCCCCTCTCCTCTGTCTCTCCCTCTATCATCATTATACATCCCCTCTCCTCTGTCTCTCCCTCTATCATCATTATACATCCCCTCTCCTCTGTCTCTGTCTCCCTCTATCATCATTATACATCCCCTCTCCTCTGTCTCTCCCTCTATCATCATTATACATCCCCTCTCCTCTGTCTCTCCCTCTATCATCATTATACATCCCCTCTCTCTGTCTCTCCCTCTATCATCATTATACATCCCCTCTCCTCTGTCTCTCCCTCTATCATCATTATACATCCCCTCTCCTCTGTCTCTCCTCTATCATCATTATACATCCCCTCTCATCTGTCTCTCCTCTCTCCCTCTATCATCATTATACATCCCCTCTCCTCTGTCTCTCCCTCTATCATCATTATACATCCCCTCTCCTCTGTCTCTCCCTCTATCATCATTATACATCCCCTCTCCTCTGTCTCTCCCTCTATCATCATTATACATCCCTCTGCTCTGTCTCTCCTCTATCATCAATTATGCATCATCATCGTCTGTCTCTCCTCTGTCTCTCCTCTATCATCATTATACATCCCTCTCCTCTGTCTCTCCTCTATCGTCATTATACATCCCTCCTCTGTCTCCTATCTATCGTCATTGTAATCCCTCTCCTCTGTCTCCACTATCATCATTATACATCCCCTCTCTATCTGTCATCTCCTCTATCATCATTATACATCCTCATATCTGTCTCTCCCTCTATCGTCATTATACATCCCTCTGCTCTTATTCTCTCCTCTGTCGTCATTATACATCCCTCCTACTCATGCTCCTCCTCTATCGTCGTTATACATCCACCTCATCCCTCTGTCTCCATCTATCGTCATTACATCCTCCTCCTCTGTCTCTCCCTCTATCATCATTATACATCCTCCTCTGTCTCTCATCTGTCATCATTATACATCCCCTCTCCTCTGTCTGTCTTTCATCATGATATACATCCCCTCTCATGTCTCGTCTCTCCTCTATCATCATTATACATCCTCTCATCTGTCTCTCCTCTGTCTCTCCTCTATCATTATACATCCCCTTCCTCTGTCTTCCTCTATCATCATTATACATCCCTCTACTCTGTCTCCCCTCTATCATCATTATACATCCCTCTCCTCTGTCTCTCCCTCTATCGTCATTATACATCCCCTCTCTCTGTCTCTCTCCTCATCATCATTACATCCCTCTGCTGTCTCTCCCTCTATCATCATTATACATCCCCTTTGTGTCTCTCCTCTATCATCATATACATCCCTCTCCTCTGTCTCTCCTCTATCATCATTATACATCCCTCTCGTCTGTCTCTCCCTCTATCATCATTATACTCTGTCTGTCTCTTGTCTCTCTCCTCATCACTCGTTATACATCCCCTCTCATCTGTCTCTCCTCTGTCTCTCATCGTCGTTGTCATCATTATACATCCCTCTCTCCTCTGTCTCTCCCTCTATCGTCATTATACATCCCTCTCACTCTGTCTCTCTCTATCATCATTATACATCCCTCTCCTCTGTCTCTCCTATCTATCATCGTTATACATCCCTCCTCTGTCTCTCCCTCTATCGTCATTATACATCCCTCCCTCTGCCTCTCCTCTATCATCATTATACATCCCCTCTACTCTGTCTCTCCTCTATCGTCATTATAAATCCCTCTCCTCTGTCTCTCCCGTCGTTATCATCATTATACATCCCCTCTCCTCTGTCGTCGTTGTATCATCATTATACATCCCCTCCCTCCTGTCTCTCCTATCGTCACTTTATACATCCCCTCATCTGTCTCTCTCTATCGATCGTTGTAACATCCCCTCTCCTCTGTCTCTCCTCTGTCTCTATCATCATTATGCATCCCCTCTCCTCTGTCTCTCCTCTATCGTCGTTATACATCCCCCTCCTCTGTCTCCCTCCCTCTATCATCATTATGCATCCCCTCTCCTCTGTCTTCCTCTATCCTCTGTTTATCATCCCTACTCCCCTCCTGTCTCCTCTGTCTCTCCTCTGTCTCCCTCTATCATCATTATACATCCCCTCTCCTCTGTCTCTCCCTCTATCATCATTATACATCCCTCTCCTCTGTCTCTCCCTCTATCATCATTATACATCCCCTCCTATGTCTCTCCCTCTATCGTCATTATACATCCCTCTCCCTCCTCTGCTCCTCCCTCTATCGTCATTATACATCCTCTCCTCTGTCTCTCCCTCTATCATCATTATACATCCCCCCTCTGTCATCTGTCTCTCTCCCCCTCTATCATCATATACATCCCTCTCCTCTGTCTCTCCCTCTATCATCATTATACATCCCCTCTCTCTGTCTCCTCTCCCTCTATCATCATTATACATCCCCTCTCCTCTCCTCTGTCTCTCCCTCTATCATCATTATACATCCCCATCTCCTCTGTCTCTCCTCTCTATCATCATTATACATCCTCTGTCCTCTGTCTCTCTGTCTCTCCTCTATCATCATTATACATCCTCTCCTCTGTCTCTCCCTCTATCATCATTATACATCCCCTATCTCCTCTGTCTCTCCCTCTATCATCATTATACATCCCCTCTCCTCTGTCTCTCCTCTATCATCTATTATACATCCCCTCTCCCTCTGTCTCTCCCTCTATCATCATTATACATCCCTCTCCTCTGTCTCTCCTCTATCATCATTTATACATCCCCTCTCCTCTGTCTCTCCTCTATCATCATTATACATCCCCTCCTCTGCTCTGTCTCTCCCTCTATCATCATTATACATCCTCTACTCTGTCTCTCCTCTATCATCATTATACATCCCCTCTCCTCTGTCTCTCCTCTGTCTATCATCATTATACATCCCTCTCCTCTGTCTCCCCTCTATCATCATTATACATCCCCTCTCCTCTGTCTCTCCCTCTATCAATCATCATGCATCCCCTCTCCTCTGTCTCTCCCTCTATCATCATTATACATCCCCTCTCTCTGTCTCTCCCTCTATCATCATTATACATCCCTCTCATCTGTCTCCCTCTATCATCATTATACATCCTCCTCTGTCTCTCCTCTATCATCATTATACATCCCCTCCCTCTGTCTCCCTCTATCATCATTATACATCCCCTCATCTGTCTCTCCTCATCATCATTATACATCCCCTCTCCTCTGTCTCCCCCCTATCATCATTATACATCCCCTCTCCTCTGTCTCTCTCTATCATCATTATACATCCCTCTCCTCTGTCTCTCTATCATCATTATACATCCCCTCTCCTCTGTCTCTCCCTCTATCATCATTATACATCCTCTCCTCTGTCTCTCCCTCTATCATCATTATACATCCCCTCTCCTCTGTCTCTCCCTCATCATCATTATACATCCCCCTCTCCTCTGTCTCTCCCTCTATCATCATTATACATCCCCTCCTCCTCTGTCTCTCCCTCATCATCATTATACATCCCCTCTCCTCTGTCTCTCCTCTATCATCATTATACATCCCCGATCCTCTGTCTCTCCCCTCTATCATCATTATACATCCCCTCTCCTCTGTCTCTCCCTCTATCATCATTATACATCCCCTCTCCTCTGTCTCTCCCTCATCATCATTATACATCCCCTCTCCTCTGTCTCCCCCATCTATCATCATTATACATCCCCCTTGTCTCTCCTCTCCCTCTATCATCATTATACATCCCCTCTCCTCTGTCTCTCCTCTATCATTATACATCCCTCTCCTCTGTCTCTCCTCTATCATCATTATACATCCCCTCTCTCTCTGTCTCTCCCTCTATCATCATTATACATCCCCTCTCCTCTGTCTCTCCTCTCTCCCTCTATCATCATTATACATCCCTCTCCTCTGTCTCTCCCTCTATCACTTGTTATACATCCCTCTCCTCTGTCTCTCCTCTATCATCATTATACATCCCCCTCCTCTGTCTCTCCTCTATCATCATTATACATCCCTCTCATCTGTCTCTCCTCTATCATCATTATACATCCCTCTCCTCTGTCTCTCCTCTATCATCATTATACATCCCTCTCCTCTGTCTCCCCTCTATCATCATTATACATCCCCTCCCTCTGTCTCTCCCTCTATCATCATTATACATCCCCTCTCCTCTGTCTCTCCTCTATCATCATTATACATCCTCTCCTCTGCCTCTCCTCTATCATCATTATACATCCCCTCCTCTGTCTCCATCCTCTATCATCATTATACATCCCCTCCTCTGTCTCTCCCTCTATCATCATTATACATCCCCTCTCCTCTGTCTCCTCTGTCATCATTATACATCCCCTCTCATCTGTGTCTCTCCATCTATCATCATTATACATCCCCTCTCCTCTGTCTCTCTCTATCATCATTATACATCCCCTCTCCTCTGTCCTCCTCTGTCTCTGTCATCATTATACATCCTCTCTCCTCTGTCTCCCCTCTATCATCATTATACATCCCTCTCCTGTCTCTCCCTCTATCATCATTATACATCCCCCTCTCCTCTGTCTCTCCCTCTATCATCATTATACATCCCCTCTCCTCTGTCTCTCCCTCTATCATCATTATACATCCCCTCTCCTCTGTCTCTCCCTCTATAAATTATACATCCCCTCTCCCTCTGTCTCTCCCCTCTATCATCATTATACATCCCTCTCCCTCTGTCTCCCTCTATCATCATTATACATCCCCTCTCCTCTGTCTCTCCCTCTATCATCATTATACATCCTCTCGTCGTCTGTCTCTCCCATCTATCATCATTATACATCCCCTCTCCTCTGTCTCTCCCTCTGTCTCTCCTCTATCATCATTATACATCCCCTCTCCTCTGTCTCTCCTCTGTCTATCATCATTATACATCCCCTCCTCTGTCTCCTCTATCTATCATCATTATACATCCCCTCTCCTCTGTCTCTCCCTCCTATCATCATTATACATCCCCTCCTCTGTCTCTCCTCTGTCTCTCCCTCTATCATCATTATACATCCCCTCCTCTGTCTCCTGTCTTCCTCTATCATCATTATACATCCCCTCATCTGTCTCCCCTCTATCATCATTATACATCCCTCTCCCTCTGTCTCTCCCTCTATCATCATTATACATCCTCTCCTCTGTCTCTCCCTCTATCATCATTATACATCCCCTCTCCTCTGTCTCCCCTCTATCATCATTATACATCCCCTCTACCTCTGTCTCTCCTCTATCATCATTATACATCCCCTCTCCTCTGTCTCTCCTCTCTATCATCATTATACATCCCCTCTCCTCTGTCTCTCCCCTCTATCATCATTATACATCCCCTCTCCCCTGTCTCTCCCTCTATCATCATTATACATCCCCTCTCCTCTGTCTCTCCCTCTGTCTCTCCTCTGTCTCTCCTCTATCATCATTATACATCCCCTCTCCTCTCTCCTCTGTTCTGTCTCTCCCTCTATCATCATTATACATCCCCTCTCCTCTGTCTCTCCCTCTATCATAATTATACATCCTCTCTCCTCTGTCTCTCCTCTATCATCATTATACATCCCTCTCCTCTGTCTCTCCTATCGTCTGTCATCTCCCTCTGTCATCATTATACATCCCCTCTCCTCTGTCTCTCCTCTATCATCATTTATACTCCTCCTCTGTCTCTCCTCTATCATCATTATACATCCCCTCTCCTCTGTCTCTCCTCTGTCTCCCCCTCTATCATCATTATACATCATTATACATCCCCCTCTGTCTCTCCTCCCTCTATCATCATTATACATCCCCTCTCATCTGTCTCTCCCTGCCTATCATCATTATACATCCCCTCCTCTGTCTCTCTCTCATCATCATTATACATCCCTCTCCTCTGTCTCTCCCTCTATCATCATTATACATCCCCTCCTCTGTCTCTCCTCTGTCTCTCCCTCTCTCCCTCTATCGTCATTATACATCCTCATCTGTCTCTCCCTCTATCATCATTATACATCCTCTCCTCTGTCTCTCCCCTCTATCATCATTATACATCCCCTCTCCTCTGTCTCTCCTCTATCATCATTATACATCCCCTCTCCTCTGTCTCTCCTCTGTCTCTCCCTCTATCATCATTATACATCCCTCTCTCTACTCTGTCTCTCCCTCTATCATCATTATACATCCCTCTCCTCTATCTACTCTGACTACCCCCATGACTAAATCCCTCTCTCTGTCTCTCTGTCTGACTCTCTCTCCATTACTACATCTCCCTCCTCTCTGTATCTCCCCATGACTACCTCCCGTCGTTCTCTCTGGACTACCTCCCCATGACCACCTCCTCACTCTCGTGAATCCCTCCATCATGACTACCTCCCTATCTCGTCTCTGACTACTCTCCCTATCTCTCTGTCTGACTCCCTCGTCTCTCTCTCTCTGACTACCTCCCCATGACTACCTCCTCTCTCTCTCTCTCTGACTACCTCCCCATGACTACCTCCCTCTCTCTCTCTACCTCTGACTACCTCTCCATGACTACCTCCTCTCTCTCTGAATACCTCCCCCATGACTACCTCCTTATCTCTCTCTCTCTCTCTCTGACTACCTCTCCATGACTACCTCCCTCACTCTCTGAATACCTCCCCATGACTACCTCCCTATCTCTCTGTCTGACTACCTCCTATCTTACTCCCTCCTGTCTACCTCCCTATCTCTCTCTGTCTGACTACCTCTCTCTGACTACCTCCCCATGACTACCTCCCTATCTCTCTCTGTCTGACTACCTCCCTCTCTCTATCTCTCTCTGACTACCTCCCAATGACCACCTCCCTATCTCTTCTCTGTCTGACTACCTCCCCATGACTACCTCCCTCTCTCTCTGACTACCTCCCCATGACTACCTGTCCATCTCTCTCTATCCCTCTGACTACCTCCCATGACAACCTATATCCTCTATCTCCTCTCTCTCTCTCTCTCTCTCCTCTCTCTCTATATCTCTCTCTATGACAACCCCATGACTACATCCCTCTCTCTCTCTGACTACCTCCCATGACTACCTCCCTCTCGCCTCTCTCTCTGACTACCTCCCATGACTACCTCCCTATCTCTCTCTCTGTCTGACTACCTCCCCTCTCTCTCTCTTTTCTCTCTCTCTCTCTCTCTCTCTGTCTTCACTCTCTCTCTCTCTCTCTCTCATTCCTCTCTCTATCTGCGTCTCTCTCTGTCTCCATTCCTCCGTCCGTCTGTCTCTCTCTCCCCTCCCCTCCTCGCCTCTCTCTGACTACCTCCCCATGACTACCTCCTCTCTCTCTCTCTCTGTCTGACTACCTCCCTCTCTCTCTCTCTCTCTCTCTCTCTCTCTCTCTCATTCCTCTCTCTTGGCTCTCTCTGTCTCTCCTCCTCTCTCTCTCTCTCTCTCCATCTCTCGCTCTCTCTGTCTGTCTCTCTCAATCTCTCTCTCAGAGGTCGCCTCTCTCCGCCCACTCTCTCTTACAGTCACTGGTGATCTGTCAGAGGTAAAGATCACCGCCCACTCACTGTCCACTCACTGGCCCAGAGGGGGAGAGGTAAAGTTCACCGTCCACTCACTGGCCCAGAGGGGGAGAGGTAAAAATCACCATCCACTCACTGGCCCAGAGGGGGAGAGGTAAAGATCACCATCCCATCACTCTCACTGGCCCAGAGGGGGGAGAGGTAAGATCACCGTCCCACTCACTGGCCCAGAGGGGAGAGAGGTAAAGATCACCATCCCACTCAACCGTCCCACTCACTGGCCCAGAGGAGGGAGAGGTAGATCACCGCCCACTTACTGGCCCAGAGGGGGAGAGGTAAAGTTCACCGTCCCACTCACTGGCCCAGAGGGGGATAGGTAAAGATCACTGCCCCTCACTGGCCCAGAGGGGGGGAGAGGGTAAGATCACCGTCCACTAACCGTCCCACTCACTGGCCCAGAGGGGGGAGAGGTAAAGATCACCGCCCCACTCACTGGCCCAGAGGGGGAGAGGTAAGATCACCATCCCACTAACCGTCCACTCACTGGCCCAGAGGGGGAGAGGTAAAGATCACCGCCCCACTCACTGGCCCAGAGGGGAGAGGTAAAGATCACCGTCCCACTCACTGGCCCAGAGAGGGGAGAGGTAAAGATCACCGCCCACTCACCGTCCCACTCACTGGCCCAGAGGGGGGAGAGGTAAAGATCACCGTCCCACTCACTGGCCCAGAGGGGGTGAGAGGTAAAGATCACCGCCCCACTCACTGGCCCAGAGGGGGGAGAGGTAAAGATCACCGTTCCACTCACCGTCCCACTCACTGGCCCAGAGGGGGGAGAGGTAAAGATCACCGTTCCACTCACCGTCCCACTCACTGGCCCAGAGGGGGAGAGGTAAAGATCACCGCCCCACTCACTGGCCCAGAGGGGGAGAGGTAAAGTTCACCAACCCACTCACTGGCCCAGAGGGGGAGAGGTAAAGTTCACCAACCCACTCACTGGCCTAGAGGGGGAGAGGTAAAGTTCACCAACCCACTCACTGTCCAGAGGGGAGAGGTAAAGTTCACCACCCCACCACTGTCCCAGAGGGGGAGAGGTAAAGATCACCACCCCACTAACCGTCCCACTCACAGGCCCAGAGGGGAGAGGTAAAGTTCACCACCTCCTACCCATCATAAAGACGGGGGAAATAATGGACAGATGTGTGTCAGAAAGAGGGGAGGGATAAGGACACACAGAGGAAACATGTAAAAGGAGATGAGAGAACAGATGATGGACTGGAGGAGCAGTAGAGGGAGAGATGGAGGGATGACACCAAGGGACCACAGTGAGAGAGAAAGGGAGGTGAGAGAGGGAGGACAGGAGACATGATCAGTGAGTGGTGAAAGAAAGAGAAAGTGAGGGAGAGAGAGAGGAATGAAAGAAATGAGAGAGGTTGAGGGATGAGTGAGCGGCGGAGCTTCTGTCTCATTCATATTCAGTGTGTCTGTGGAGGTGTGACAGAAACGAGGTGTTAGAGAAGCTCCAATGACAGGGTACACAATGCTTTACCTCTTTCTCTCTCTCTACACTTCCTCTCTATCTCCCCCTTTTATTATCTCTGCCCTCTCATTTCTCATTCTCTCCCTCTCTCTTTCTGTCTGTCTCATCCCCCTCTCTTCCCTCCCTCTCATTTCTCATTCTCTGCCTCTCTCTTTCTGCCTTTCTCATCCCCTCTCTTCCTCCCTCTCATTTCTCCTTCTCTCCCTCTCTCTCTTTCTGTCTGTCTCACCCCTCCCTTCCTCTCCTTCTCATTTCTCCTCTCTCTTTCTGTCTGTCTCACCCCTCCCTTCCTCTCCCTTCTCATTTCTCCTTCTCTCTTTCTGTCTGTCTCACCCCCTCCCTTCCTCTCCTTCTCATTTCTCCTTCTCTCGCTCTGTCTGTCTCCACCCCCTCCCTTCCTCTCCTTCTCATTTCTCCTCTCTCTTTCTGTCTGTCTCACCCCCTCCCTTCCTCTCCTTCTCATTTCTCCTTCTCTCTTTCTGTCTGTCTCACCCCCTCCCTTCCTCTCCTTCTCATTTCTCCTTCTCTCTTTCTGTCTGTCTCACCCCCTCCCATCCTCTCCTTCTCATTTCTCCTCTCTCTTTCTGTCTGTCTCATCTCCCTCCCTTCCCCTCCTCTCATTTTCCCTTCTCTCCCTCTCTCTTTCTGTCTGTCTCACCCCTCCTTCCTCTCCCTCTCATTTCTCCTCTCTCTTTCTGTCTGTCTCACCCCCCTTCCTCTCCTTCTCATTTCTCCTTCTCTCTTTCTGTCTGTCTCACCCCTCCCTTCCTCTCCTTCTCATTTCTCCTCTCTCTTTCTGTCTGTCTCACCCCCTCTCTTCCTCTCCCCTCTCATTTCTCCTTCTCTCCCTCTCTTTCTGTCTGTCTCATCTCCCTCCCTTCCCCTCCCTCTCATTTCCCCTTCTCTCCCTCTCTCTTTCTTCTGTCTCACCCCTCCCTTCCCCTCCCTCTCATTTCTCCTTCTCTCCTCTCTCTTTCTGTCTGTCTCATCTCCCTCCCTTCCCCTCCCTCTCATTTCCCCTTCTCTCCCTCTCTCTTTCTGTCTGTCTCACCCCCTCCCTTCCTCTCCTTCTCATTTCTCCTCTCTCTTTCTGTCTGTCTCATCCCGCTCTCTTCCCTCTCCCTCTAATTTCTCCTTCTCTCCCTCACTCTTTCTGGCTGTCTCACCCCCTCCCTTCCTCTCCTTCTCATTTCTTCTTCTCTCTTTCTGTCTGTCTCATCCCCTCTCTTCCTCTCCCTCTCATTTATCCTTCTCTCCCCTATCTCTTTCTGTCTGTCTCACCCCCTCCCTTCCTCTCCTTCTCATTTCTCCTCTCTCTTTTCTGTCTGTCTCATCTCCCTCTCTTCCTCTCTCCCTCTCATTTCTCCTTCTCTCCCTCTCTCTTTGTCTGTCTCATCTCCCTCCCTTCCCCTCCTTCTCATTTCTCCTTCTCTCCCTCTCTCTTTCTGTCTGTCTCACCCCTCCCTCTCTTCTCTCTCCTCTCCTTTCTGGCTGTTCCACCCCCTCCCTTCCTCTCCTTCTCATTTCCTCTCTCTTTCTGTCTGTCTCACCCCTCCCTTCCTCTCCCTCTAATTTCTCCTTCTCTCCCTCACTCTTTCTGGCTGTCTCACCCCCTCCCTTCCTCT
This sequence comes from Oncorhynchus gorbuscha, assembly GCF_021184085.1. Taxonomy (NCBI): domain Eukaryota; kingdom Metazoa; phylum Chordata; class Actinopteri; order Salmoniformes; family Salmonidae; genus Oncorhynchus; species Oncorhynchus gorbuscha. The sequence continues at coordinate 1,800 of NW_025749767.1, read as the reverse complement.
CCTTCTCATTTCTTCTTCTCTCTTTCTGTCTGTCTCACCCCTCTCTTCCTCTCCCTCTCATTTATCCTTCTCTCCCTATCTCTTTCTGTCTGTCTCATCCCCTCCCTTCCTCTCCTTCTCATTTCTCCTCTCTTTTCTGTCTGTCTCACCCTCTCCCTCTCTTCCCCTCCCTCTCATTTCCTCCTTCTCTCCCTCTCTCTTTCTGTCTGTCTCATCTCCCTCCTCTTCCCCCTCCTTCTCATTTCTCCCTTCTCTCACTCTCTCAATTTCTGTCTGTCTCACCCCTCTCTTCCTCTCCCTCTCATTTCTCCTTCTCTCCCTCCCTCTGTCTGTCTCACCTCCTTCCTCTCCTTCTCATTTCTCCTTTCTCTCCCTCTCTTTCTGTCTGTCTCTTCCCTTCATTTCTCTCTCTGTCTCACCCCTCCTTCCTCTCTCCCTCTCATTTCCTTCTCTCAATCTCTGTCTGTCTCACCCCCCCCTTCCCCTCCCTCTCATTTCTCCTTCTCTCCCTCTCTTTCTGTCTGTCTCACCGCCTCCCTTCCCCTCCTCTCATTTCCCCCTTCTCTCCCTCTCTCTTCTGTCTGTCTCATCTCCTCCCTTCCCCTCCCTCTCATTTCCTTCTCAATCTCTCTTTCTGTCTGTCTCACCCCCTCCCTTCCCTCCCTCTCATTTCCCCCTTCTCTCCCTCTCTTTCTGTCTGTCTCACCCCCTCCCTTCCTCTCCTTCTCATTTCTCCTCTCTCTTCTGTCTGTCTCATCTCCCTCCCTTCCCTCCCTCTCATTTCTCCTTCTCTCCTCTCTCTTTCTGTCTGTCTCATCCCCCTCTCTTCCCCTCCCTCTCATTTCTCATTCTCTCCCCTCTCTTTCTGCCTTCTCATCCCCTCTCTTCCCCTCCCTCTCATTTTCTCCTTCTCTCCCTCTCTCTTTCTGTCTGTCTCACTCTCCCTTCCTCCACCTTCTCATTTCTCCTCTCTCTTTCTGTCTGTCTCTCTCCCTTCCTCTCCTCTTTCTCCTTCTCTTTCTGTCTGTCTCACCCTCCTCCCTTCCTCTCCTTCTCATTTTCCTTCCTCTTTCTGTCTGTCTCACCCCTCCCTTCCTCTCCTTCTCATTTCTCCTCTCTCGTTCTGTCTTGGCTCTCCTCCCTCCTCCTCCTCCTCCTCCTCCTCCCTCCTCCCTCCTCCTCCCCTCCTCCCTCCCTCCCTCCTCCCTTCTCCCTCCCTCCTCCTCCTCCCTCCTCCTCCTCCGCCTATTGTCTCTCTCTCGCTCCCTCTCATACCTTCCTTTTCTCTCTTCCTCTCTTCTCTCATTTCTCCTTCTCTCCTCTCTCTTTCTGTCTGTCTCACCCCCTCCTTCCTCTCCCTCTCATTTCTCCTCTCTCTTTCTGTCTGTCTCACCCCCTTCCTCTCCTTCTCTTCTCCTTCTCTCTTTCTGTCTGTCTCACCCTCCCCTTCCTCTCCTTCTCATTTTCTCCTCTCTCTTTCTGTCTGTCTCACCCCCTCTCTTCCTCTCCCTCTCATTTCTCCTTCTCTCCCTCTCTCTTTCTGTCTGTCTCATCTCCCTCCCTTCCCCTCCCTCTCATTTCCCCTTCTCTCCATCTCTCTTTCTTGTCTGTCTCACCTCCCTCCCTTCCCCTCCCTCTCATTTCTCCTTCTCTCCCTCTCTCTTCTGTCTGTCTCATCTCCCTCCCTTCCTCTCCTTCCTCATTTCCTTCTCTCCTCTCTCTTTCTGTCTGTCTCATCTCCTCCCTTCCCCTTCCTCTCCTTTCTCATTTCTCCCTCTCTCTTTCTGTCTGTCTCATCCC
>NW_025749766.1:0-22708 GCF_021184085.1 Oncorhynchus gorbuscha | reverse complement strand
ATGTCCTGGTGACATAGTGAAGGTTACGTTGCGGGAGGGCAGTATCCTGTAAATGTCCTGGTGACATAGTGAAGGTTATGTTGTGGAGGGTAGTATCCTGTAAATGTCCTGGTGACATAGTGAAGGTTATGTTGTGGAGGGCAGTATCCTGTAAATGTCCTGGTGACATAGTGAAGGTTACGTTGCGGAGGGCAGTATCCTGTAAATGTCCTGGTGACATAGTGAAGGTTATGTTGTGGAGGGCAGTATCCTGTAAATGTCCTGGTGACATAGTGAAGGTTATGTTGTGGAGGGCAGTATCCTGTAAATGTCCTGGTGACATAGTGAAGGTTATGTTGTGGAGGGTAGTATCCTGTAAATGTCCTGGTGACATAGTGAAGGTTATGTTGCGGAGGGCAGTATCCTGTAAATGTCCTTGTATAAAATAATTCAAGAGTATCCAACTCTTAATCTATATTTTTGTTTAAAAAAAATCTGAATCTCTCTCTCTCTCCAGCTATAGTGTGTATGGCCCCGCCTCCCATTCCTAACGGCCAGGTGGTTGGAACACACTTCACCTGGGGCAACAGCGTTAGTTACGCCTGTAACCAGGGTTACCAGCTCTCCCTGCCCACCATGATCACCTGCCAGGGAAACGGCACCTGGATTGGAGAAAAACCACAGTGCTTCCGTAAGTAAACCCCTGGAATATACCTGTATAGCTGAGCTTCAACTAGCTGTAAGGACATGCCATGTATAGCATTGGTGGTCAGTGCCGTTTCAAATGAAGATGGGCAATTTTTTTAATGAGCATGGCCTTATTTCTAATACAGCATAATGGATGACTGACATTCGTATGCCATTCACCCAGTTCAATGTACAGTTGTCCCAGTTGTCCCTGTACCCATCATGAGGTTGTTACAACCTAGACTATGAACTATATTTTACAAACGTAGGTGCACACAGGTCGAGAAACAAATTTGATGTGACAGACAGTGACACATTCAATACGGCCATACACCTCTGATCACGCGCGTAAAACACATTTCACTTTCATAGCAGCCACGTTGTATTCCTTCTTCCTTCTATGCACTCTCCTCTTCTCACCTCTTCCCTTCATTTGTGGACTTCAATGTACAACGCATCAGCTATACGTGACCGGAGGAAAGCCTTTCCATGCCAAACCGCTACACAGCCTACATCGTTGTCATCATGTTAGCTAAAGTAACATTATATGAAAAATAGCTAATAGAACTAACACATTAGTAAACCTGTATACAGGTATACATGGCATGTCCTTACAGCTAGTTGAAGCTCAGGTATACAGGTATACATGGCATGTCCTTACAGCTAGTTGAAGCTCAGGTATACAGGTATACAGGTATACAGGGCATGTCCTTACAGCTAGTTGAAGCTCAGGTATACAGGTATACATGACATGTCCTTACAGCTAGTTGAAGCTCAGGTATACAGGTATACATGGCATGTCCTTACAGCTAGTTGAAGCTCAGGTATACAGGTATACAGGTATACAGGGCATGTCCTTACAGCTAGTTGAAGCTCAGGTATACAGGTATACATGGCATGTCCTTACAGCTAGTTGAAGCTCAGCTATACAGGTATACAGGTATACATGGCATGTCCTTACAGCTAGTTGAAGCTCAGGTATACAGGTATACAGGTATACAGGGCATGTCCTTACAGCTAGTTGAAGCTCAGGTATACAGGTATACATGGCATGTCCTTACAGCTAGTTGAAGCTCAGCTATACAGGTATACAGGTATACATGGCATGTCCTTACAGCTAGTTGAAGCTCAGGTATACAGGTATACATGGCATGTCCTTACAGCTAGTTGAAGCTCAGCTATACAGGTATACAGGTATACATGGCATGTCCTTACAGCTAGTTGAAGCTCAGGTATACAGGTATACAGGTATACATGGCATGTCCCTGGGGCGGCAGGGTAGCCTAGTGGTTAGAGCGTTGGACAAGTAACCGGAAGGTTGCGAGTTCAAACCCCCGAGCTGACAAGGTACAACTCTGTCGTTCTGCCCCTGAACAGGCAGTTAACCCACTGTTCCCAGGCTGTCATTGAAAATAAGAATATACCCAGAGGAGGACGGAAGCTAGCTGTCCTCCGCCTACACCATGGTGCTACCCTACAGAGTTATGTTGAGGCTACTGTAGACCTTCATTGCAAAACAGTGTGTTTTAATCTATTATTTGGTGATGTGATTATATTTAGTATAGTTTTATCTAAAAAAATTACGACATGAAATTACTGAGGAAGATGGTCCTCTCCTTCGTCATCTGAGCTGCAATATGACATTTACCATAGACACATCCCATAGTCACATCCCATAGACACATCCCATAGTCACATCCCATAGTCACATCCCATAGTCACATCCCATAGACACATCCCATAGAAACATCCCATAGACACATCCCATAGACACATCCCATAGTCACATCCCATAGTCACATCCCATAGTCACATCCCATAGACACATCCCATAGAAACATCCCATAGACACATCCCATCCCATAGTCACATCCCATAGACACATCCCATCCCATAGTCACATTCCATAGACACATCACATCCCATAGACACATCACATCCCATAGACACATCCCATATTCACATCCCATAGACACATCCCATAGACACATCCCATAGACACATCCCATAGTCACATCCCATAGTCACATCCCATAGACACATCCCATAGACACATCCCATAGACACATCCCATAGACACATCCCATAGTCACATCCCATAGACACATCCCATAGACACATCCCATAGACACATCCCATAGACACATCCCATAGTCACATCCCATAGACACATCCCATAGTCACATCCCATAGACACATCCCATCGACACATCCCATCGACACATCCCATAGTCACATCCCATAGTCACATCCCATAGTCACATCCCATATTCACATCCCATAGACACATCCCATAGACACATCCCATAGTCACATCCCATATTCACATCCCATAGACACATCCCATAGACACATCCCATAGACACATCCCATAGTCACATCCCATAGTCACATCCCATATTCACATCCCATAGACACATCCCATAGACACATCACATCCCATAGTCACATCCCATAGACACATCACATCCCATAGTCACATCCCATAGACACATCACATCCCATAGTCACATCCCATAGACACATCCCATAGACACATCCCATAGTCACATCCCATATTCACATCCCATAGACACATCCCATAGACACATCACATCCCATAGTCACATCCCATAGACACATCACATCCCATAGTCACATCCCATAGACACATCCCATAGTCACATCCCATAGTCACATCCCATATTCACATCCCATAGTACCATCCCATAGACACATCACATCCCATAGTCACATCCCATAGACACATCACATCCCAAAGACACATCCCATAGACACATCCCATAGACACATCCCATAGTCACATCCCATAGACACATCCCAAAGACACATCCCATATTCACATCCCATAGACACATCCCATAGACACATCCCATAGACACATCCCATCGACACATCCCATAGTCACATCCCATAGTCACATCCCATAGTCACATCCCATATTCACATCCCATAGACACATCCCATAGACACATCCCATAGTCACATCCCATATTCACATCCCATAGACACATCCCATAGACACATCCCATAGACACATCCCATAGTCACATCCCATAGTCACATCCCATATTCACATCCCATAGACACATCCCATAGACACATCACATCCCATAGTCACATCCCATAGACACATCACATCCCATAGTCACATCCCATAGACACATCACATCCCATAGTCACATCCCATAGACACATCCCATAGACACATCCCATAGTCACATCCCATATTCACATCCCATAGACACATCCCATAGACACATCACATCCCATAGTCACATCCCATAGACACATCACATCCCATAGTCACATCCCATAGACACATCCCATAGTCACATCCCATAGTCACATCCCATATTCACATCCCATAGTACCATCCCATAGACACATCACATCCCATAGTCACATCCCATAGACACATCACATCCCAAAGACACATCCCATAGACACATCCCATAGACACATCCCATAGTCACATCCCATAGACACATCCCAAAGACACATCCCATATTCACATCCCATAGACACATCCCATAGACACATCCCATAGTCACATCCCATAGTCACACTGGATACCTGGTGCTTTGTCACGTGTTATCAACCAAATGATAGAACATCTTACATTGCTTCTCTTTCTCTCTCGCTCCTCCTCATACCCCCTAGCTGTGTTCTGTGGAGACCCAGGTGTCCCGCCCAGGGAGAAGGGAGGACCGTGGGTTCACCTACCTCTCCTCTGTCTCCTTCTCCTGCTCTCCTCCTTTGGTGTTGGTGGGTTCAGCCAGAAGATACTGTCAGTATGATGGCATCTGGAGCGGCACGCAGCCCTCCTGCATAGGTAAGAATGGGTCCAGCTAACTATCAGGAACCAACTGAGACCAGGCTGTCAGAATGGGTCCAGCTAACTATCAGGAACCAACTGAGACCAGGCTGTCAGAATGGGTCCAGCTAACTATCAGTAACCAACTGAGACCAGGCTGTCAGAATGGGTCCAGCTAACTATCAGGAACCAACTGAGACCAGGCTGTCAGAATGGGTCCAGCTAACTATCAGGAACCAACTGAGACCAGGCTGTCAGAATGGGTCCAGCTAACTATCAGGAACCAACTGAGACCAGGCTGTCAGAATGGGTCCAGCTAACTATCAGGAACCAACTGAGACCAGGCTGTCAGAATGGGTCCAGCTAACTATCAGGAACCAACTGAGACCAGGCTGTCAGAATGGGTCCAGCTAACTATCAGGAACCAACTCAGACCAGGCTGTCAGAATGGGTCCAGCTAACTATCAGGAACCAACTGAGACCAGGCTGTCAGAATGGGTCCAGCTAACTATCAGGAACCAACTCAGACCAGGCTGTCAGAATGGGTCCAACTAACTCTCAGGAACCAACTCAGACCAGGCTGTCAGAATGGGTCCAGCTAACTATCAGTAACCAACTCAAACCAGGCACTCAGAATGGGTCCTATCAGTAACCAACTCAGACCAGGCTGTCAGAATGGGTCCTATCAGTAACCAACTCAGACCAGGCTGTCAGAATGGGTCCAGCTAACTATCAGTAACCAACTCAGACCAGGCACTCAGCCCTCCAGCATAGGTAAGAATGGGTCCAGCTAACTATCAGGAACCAACTGAGACCAGGCACTCAGCCCTCCAGCATAGGTAAGAATGGGTCCAGCTAACTATCAGGAACCAACTGAGACCAGGCTGTCAGAATGGGTCCAGCTAACTATCAGTAACCAACTCAGACCAGGCTGTCAGAATGGGTCCAGCTAACTATCAGGAACCAACTGAGACCAGGCTGTCAGAATGGGTCCTATCAGGAACCAACCCAGACCAGGCTGTCAGAATGGGTCCAACTAACTCTCAGGAACCAGCTCGGACCAGGCACTCAGAATGGGTCCTATCAGTAACCAACTCAGACCAGGCACTCAGAATGGGTCCTATCAGTAACCAACTCAGACCAGGCACTCAGAATGGGTCCTATCTGTAACCAGCTCAGACCAGGCTGTCAGAATGGGTCCTATCAGTAACCAACTCAGACCAGGCACTCAGAATGGGTCCTATCAGTAACCAACTCAGACCAGGCACTCAGAATGGGTCGTCCTATCAGTAACCAACTCAGACCAGGCTCTCAGAATGGGTCCTATCAGTAACCAACTCAGACCAGGCTCTCAGAATGGGTCGTCCTATCAGTAACCAACTCAGACCAGGCTCTCAGAATGGGTCCTATCAGTAACCAACTCAGACCAGGCACTCAGAATGGGTCCTATCAGTAACCAACTCAGACCAGGCTCTCAGAATGGGTCCTATCAGTAACCAACTCAGACCAGGCTCTCAGAATGGGTCCTATCAGTAACCAACTCAGAACAGGCACTCAGAATGGGTCCTATCAGTAACCAACTCAGACCAGGCTCTCAGAATGGGTCCTATCAGGAACCAACTAAGACCAGGCTGTCAGCCATCCCATACCAGAGCCTTGTACTGAATTGAAGAAGTTCTGCATTATGAAGCATTTACAGGCTGACACTAAATGGTGTTGCAGGCATGTTAGCGCCACAACAACAAAACATGCAGAATATTTTATTAACAAGGTAACTGAATGTCTAGAACAAGAACAATATTCTAAAACGTTGGTCGAACTCTGAATATATACACTGAGTGTACAAAACATTAAGAACAACTGCTCTTTCCATGACAGACTGACCAGGTGAATCCAGGTGAAAGATATGATCCCTTATTGATGTCACTTGTTAAATCCACTTCAATCAGTGTAGATGAAGGGGAGGAGACGGGTTAAAGAAGGATTTATAAGCCTTGAGACAATTGAGACTTGGATTGTGTCTGTGTGCTATTCAGAGGGTGAAGACAAAATGTCTTCGTGCTCTACTGTAGTAGGTGCCAGGTGCACCGGTTTGTGTCAAGAACTGCAACGCTGCTGGGTTTTTCACATTCAACAGTTTCCCCGTGTGTATCAAGAATGGTCCACCACCCAAAGGACATCCAGTCAACTTGACACAACTGTGGGGAAGCATTGGAGTCAACATGGGCCAGCATCCCTGTGGAAGCATTGGAGTCAACATGGGCCCAGCATCCCTGTGGAAGCATTGGAGTCAACATGGGCCCAGCATCCCTGTGGAAGCATTGGAGTCAACATGGGCCCAGCATCCCTGTGGAAGCATTGGAGTCAAGATGGGCCCAGCATCCCTGTGGAAGCATTGGAGTCAACATGGGCCCAGCATCCCTGTGGAAGCATTGGAGTCAACATGGGCCCAGCATCCCTGTGGAAGCATTGGAGTCAACATGGGCCCAGCATCCCTGTGGAAGCATTGGAGTCAACATGGGCCCAGCATCCCTGTGGAAGCATTGGAGTCAACATGGGCCCAGCATCCCTGTGGAAGCATTGGAGTCAACATGGGCCCAGCATCCCTGTGGAAGCATTGGAGTCAAGATGGGCCCAGCATCCCTGTGGAAGCATTGGAGTCAACATGGGCCCAGCATCCCTGTGGAAGCATTGGAGTCAAGATGGGCCCTGCATCCCTGTGGAAGCATTGGAGTCAAGATGGGCCCAGAATTCCTGTGGAACACTTTCAACACCTTATAGAGTCAAGATGGGCCCAGCATCCCTGTGAAATGCTTTAGACATTTACATTACATTTAAGTCATTTAGCAGACGCTCTTATCCAGAGCGACTTACAAATTGGACACCTTGTAGAGTCAACATGGGCCCAGCATCCCTGGGGAAGCATTGGAGTCAAGATGGGCCCAGCATCCCTGTGGAACGGTTTAGACACCTTGTAGAGTCAACATGGGCCCAGCATCCCTGTGGAAGCATTGGAGTCAAGATGGGCCCAGCATCCCTGTGGAACGCTTGCAACACCTTATAGAGTCAAGATGGGCCCAGCATCCCTGTGGAACGCTTTCAACACCTTATAGAGTCAAGATGGGCCCAGCATCCCTGTGGAAGCATTGGAGTCAAGATGGGCCAGCATTCCTGTGGAAGCATTGGAGTCAACATGGGCCCAGCATCCCTGTGGAAGCATTGGAGTCAAGATGGGCCCTGCATCCCTGTGGAAGCATTGGAGTCAAGATGGGCCCAGAATTCCTGTGGAACACTTTCAACACCTTATAGAGTCAAGATGGGCCCAGCATCCCTGTGAAATGCTTTAGACATTTACATTACATTTAAGTCATTTAGCAGACGCTCTTATCCAGAGCGACTTACAAATTGGACACCTTGTAGAGTCAACATGGGCCCAGCATCCCTGGGGAAGCATTGGAGTCAAGATGGGCCCAGCATCCCTGTGGAACGGTTTAGACACCTTGTAGAGTCAAGATGGGCCCAGCATCCCTGTGGAAGCATTGGAGTCAAGATGGGCCAGCATTCCTGTGGAAGCATTGGAGTCAACATGGGCCCAGCATCCCTGTGGAAGCATTGTGGTCAAGATTGCCCAGCATCCCTGTGGAAGCATTGGAGTCTAGATGGGCCCAGCATCCTTGTGGAACGCTTTAGACACCTTGTAGAGTCAACATGGGCCCAGCATCCCTGTGGAAGCATTGGAGTCAAGATGGGCCCAGCATCCCTGTGGAAGCATTGGAGTCAACATGGGCCCAGCATCCCTGTGGAAGCATTGGAGTCAACATGGGCCCAGCATCCCTGTGGAAGCATTGGAGTCAACATGGGCCCAGCATCCCTGTGGAAGCATTGGAGTCAACATGGGCCCAGCATCCCTGTGGAAGCATTGGAGTCAACATGGGCCCAGCATCCCTGTGGAAGCATTGGAGTCAACATGGGCCCAGCATCCCTGTGGAAGCATTGGAGTCAAGATGGGCCCAGCATCCCTGTGGAAGCATTGGAGTCAAGATGGGCCCAGCATCCCTGTGGAAGCATTGGAGTCAAGATGGGCCCAGCATCCCTGTGGAAGCATTGGAGTCAAGATGGGCCCAGCATCCCTGTGGAACGCTTTCAACACCTTATAGAGTCAACATGGGCCCAGCATCCCTGTGGAAGCATTGGAGTCAAGATGGGCCCAGCATCCCTGTGGAACGCTTGCAACACCTTATAGAGTCAAGATGGGCCCAGCATCCCTGTGGAACGCTTGCAACACCTTGTAGAGTCAAGATGGGCCCAGCATCCCTGTGGAAGCATTGGAGTCAAGATGGGCCAGCATTCCTGTGGAAGCATTGGAGTCAACATGGGCCCAGCATCCCTGTGGAAGCATTGTGGTCAAGATTGCCCAGCATCCCTGTGGAAGCATTGGAGTCTAGATGGGCCCAGCATCCTTGTGGAACGCTTTAGACACCTTGTAGAGTCAACATGGGCCCAGCATCCCTGTGGAAGCATTGGAGTCAAGATGGGCCCAGCATCACTGTGGAAGCATTGGAGTCAACATGGGCCCAGCATCCCTGTGGAAGCATTGGAGTCAACATGGGCCCAGCATCCCTGTGGAAGCATTGGAGTCAACATGGGCCCAGCATCCCTGTGGAAGCATTGGAGTCAACATGGGCCCAGCATCCCTGTGGAAGCTTTGGAGTCAACATGGGCCCAGCATCCCTGTGGAAGCATTGGAGTCAACATGGGCCCAGCATCCCTGTGGAAGCATTGGAGTCAAGATGGGCCCAGCATCCCTGTGGAAGCATTGGAGTCAAGATGGGCCCAGCATCCCTGTGGAAGCATTGGAGTCAAGATGGGCCCAGCATCCCTGTGGAAGCATTGGAGTCAAGATGGGCCCAGCATCCCTGTGGAACGCTTTCAACACCTTATAGAGTCAACATGGGCCCAGCATCCCTGTGGAAGCATTGGAGTCAAGATGGGCCCAGCATCCCCGTGGAACGCTTGCAACACCTTATAGAGTCAAGATGGGCCCAGCATCCCTGTGGAACGCTTTCAACACCTTATAGAGTCAAGATGGGCCCAGCATCCCTGTGGAAGCATTGGAGTCAAGATGGGCCAGCATTCCTGTGGAAGCATTGGAGTCAACATGGGCCCAGCATCCCTGTGGAAGCATTGGAGTCAAGATGGGCCCTGCATCCCTGTGGAAGCATTGGAGTCAAGATGGGCCCAGAATTCCTGTGGAACACTTTCAACACCTTATAGAGTCAAGATGGGCCCAGCATCCCTGTGAAATGCTTTAGACATTTACATTACATTTAAGTCATTTAGCAGACGCTCTTATCCAGAGCGACTTACAAATTGGACACCTTGTAGAGTCAACATGGGCCCAGCATCCCTGGGGAAGCATTGGAGTCAAGATGGGCCCAGCATCCCTGTGGAACGGTTTAGACACCTTGTAGAGTCAAGATGGGCCCAGCATCCCTGTGGAAGCATTGGAGTCAAGATGGGCCAGCATTCCTGTGGAAGCATTGGAGTCAACATGGGCCCAGCATCCCTGTGGAAGCATTGTGGTCAAGATTGCCCAGCATCCCTGTGGAAGCATTGGAGTCTAGATGGGCCCAGCATCCTTGTGGAACGCTTTAGACACCTTGTAGAGTCAACATGGGCCCAGCATCCCTGTGGAAGCATTGGAGTCTAGATGGCCCAGCATCCCTGTGGAAGCATTGGAGTCTAGATGGGCCCAGCATCCTTGTGGAACGCTTTAGACACCTTGTAGAGTCAAGATGGGCCCAGCATCCCTGTAGAATGTTTTCCACACCTTGTAGAGTCCATGACCCGACAAATTGAGACTGTTCTGAGGGGGAGGTTCAACTCAATATTAGGAAGGTGTTCTTCATGTGTTGTATCCTCAGTGTACAGTGTGTCTCTGGGCCATACTGACCGGCGGCTGTACGTATTGTATTAAGTGACTCACAGAACGAGTGCTGATTCACTATCAGTGTTGACTTGTAGATCACAATGGACAGGAAGACCTGATCCTAGATCAGCACTCCTCTACTCTGAGACATTATGACACATACAGAAAGAAGATGTGCCGATAGATTTGGACATAGAGCGTTAGTTTTGACAGGAAGACCTGATCCTAGATCAGCACTCCTCTACTCTGAGACATTATGACACATACAGAAAGAAGATGTGCCGATAGATTTGGACATAGAGCGTTAGTTTTGACAGGAAGACCTGATCCTAGATCAGCACTCCTCTACTCTGAGACATTATGACACATACAGAAAGAAGATGTGCCGATAGATTTGGACATAGAGCGTTAGTTTTTGACAACCAAGTCAGGTGTCCTGCTCGTCAGTTTCTACGCGACGTGGAAGGAGTCGGCTTGTCTGTTGTGTGTTTCAGATCCCAGTCACACCACCTGTGGAGATCCTGGAACACCTCTGTTTGGAAACCAGAACAACACCCAAGGATACCAGGTTACAATTTATTTATTTACACATACCACAACACAGCGTTAGTTACACATGGAGTAAAAGAAACATACAGTCAATAAGAAAGGAGAAAAATAACTCTGTATACAATGTGAGCAAATGAGGTGAGATTAGGGAGGTAAGGCAGTAAATAGGCAATAGTGACAAAATAATTACAACATTGCAATTAAACACTGGAGTGATAGATGTGCAGAAGATGAATGTGCATGTAGAGATACTGTCCCTAACCCTGATGTGTGTATCTAACCCTGATGTGTGTATCTAACCCTGATGTGTGTATCTGTCCCTGATGTGTGTATCTGACCCTGTTGTGTGTATCTAACCCTGATGTGTGTATCTAACCCTGATGTGTGTATCTGTCCCTGATGTGTGAATCTAACCCTGATGTGTGTATCTAACCCTGATGTGTGTATCTAACCCTGATGTGTGTATCTGACCCTGATGTGTGTATCTGACCCTGATGTGTGTATCTGACCCTGATGTGTGTATCTGACCCTGATGTGTGTATCTAACCCTGATGTGTGTATCTGACCCTGATGTGTGTATCTGACCCTGTTGTGTGTATTTAACCCTGATGTGTGTATCTAACCCTGATGTGTGTATCTGACCCTGATGTGTGTATCTGACCCTGATGTGTGTATCTGACCCTGATGTGTGTATCTAACCCTGATGTGTGTATCTGACCCTGATGTGTGTATCTGACCCTGTTGTGTGTATCTAACCCTGATGTGTGTATCTAACCCTGATGTGTGTATCTAACCCTGATGTGTGTATCTGTCCCTGATGTGTGTATCTGACCCTGATGTGTGTATCTGACCCTGATGTGTGTATCTGTCCCTGATGTGTGTATCTGACCCTGATGTGTGTATCTGTCCCTGATGTGTGTATCTGACCCTGATGTGTGTATCTAACCCTGATGTGTGTATCTAACCCTGATGTGTGTATCTGACCCTGTTGTGTGTATCTGACCCTGATGTGTGTATCTGACCCTGATGTGTGTATCTGACCCTGATGTGTGTATCTGACCCTGATGTGTGTATCTAACCCTGATGTGTGTATCTAACCCTGATGTGTGTATCTGACCCTGATGTGTGTATCTAACCCTGATGTGTGTATCTGACCCTGACGTGTGAATCTAACCCTGATGTGCCTCCAACCTACAGATCAGCAGTACAGTATTGTTCAGCTGTAGGAAGGGCTACCTGCTACAAGGCTCCACAACACGCTCCTGTCTCCCAAACCTCACCTGGAATGGCTTCCAACCAGAGTGTATAGGTTAGTACACACACACACACACACACACACACACACACACACACACACACACACACACACACACACACACACACACACACACACACACACACACACACACACACACACACACACACACACACACACACACACACACACACACACACACACACACAGAGAGACAGTATTATTACTAATATACACCCTGGATGTAGAGACAGAGAGTATCACTAATATACACCCTGGATGTAGAGACAGAGAGTATCACTAATATACACCCTGGATGTAGAGACAGAGAGTATCACTAATATACACCCTGGATGTAGAGACAGTATTATCACTAATATACACCCTGGATGTAGAGACAGTATTATCACTAATATACACCCTGGATGTAGAGACAGAGAGTATCACTAATATACACCCTGGATGTAGAGACAGTATTATCACTAATATACACCCTGGATGTAGAGACAGAGAGTATCACTAATATACACCCTGGATGTAGAGACAGTATTATCACTAATATACACCCTGGATGTAGAGACAGAGAGTATCACTAATATACACCCTGGATGTAGAGACAGTATTATCACTAATATACACCCTGGATGTAGAGACAGTATTATCACTAATATACACCCTGGATGTAGAGACAGTATTATCACTAATATACACCCTGGATGTAGAGACAGTATTATCACTAATATACACCCTGGATGTAGAGACAGTATTATCACTAATATACACCCTGGATGTAGAGACAGTATTATCACTAATATACACCCTGGATGTAGAGACAGTATTATCACTAATATACACCCTGGATGTAGAGACAGTATTATCACTAATATACACCCTGGATGTAGAGACAGTATTATCACTAATATACACCCTGGATGTAGAGACAGTATTATCACTAATATACACCCTGGATGTAGAGACAGAGAGTATCACTAATACACACCCTGGATGTAGAGACAGTATTATCACTAATATACACCCTGGATGTAGAGACAGTATTATCACTAATATACACCCTGGATGTAGAGACAGTAGTATCACTAATATACACCCTGGATGTAGAGACAGTATTATCACTAATATACACCCTGGATGTAGAGACAGTATTATCACTAATATACACCCTGGATGTAGAGACAGTATTATCACTAATATACACCCTGGATGTAGAGACAGTATTATCACTAATATACACCCTGGATGTAGAGACAGTATTATCACTAATATACACCCTGGATGTAGAGACAGTATTATCACTAATATACACCCTGGATGTAGAGACAGTATTATCACTAATATACACCCTGGATGTAGAGACAGTATTATCACTAATATACACCCTGGATGTAGAGACAGTATTATCACTAATATACACCCTGGATGTAGAGACAGAGAGTATCACTAATATACACCCTGGATGTAGAGACAGTATTATCACTAATATACACCCTGGATGTAGAGACAGAGAGTATCACTAATATACACCCTGGATGTAGAGACAGAGAGTATCACTAATATACACCCTGGATGTAGAGACAGAGAATATCACTAATATACACCCTGGATGTAGAGACAGTAGTATCACTAATATACACCCTGGATGTAGAGACAGTATTATCACTAATATACCCCCTGGATGTAGAGACAGTATTATCACTAATATACATCCTGGATGTAGAGACAGTATTATCACTAATATACACCCTGGATGTAGAGACAGAGAGTACCACTAATATACACCCTGGATGTAGAGACAGTATTATCACTAATATACACCCTGGATGTAGAGACAGTATTATTGTCACTAAATCCATCTGATTTATCCTCCATCTTCCCTTTTATTGCTCTCTTCCTTCCTTCCCTCTCTCCTCTCCCCTCTCTCTCTCTCTCTCTCCTCCCTCTCTCTCTCTCTCTGTTCTCTCCCTCTCTCTCTCTCTTCTCTCTCTCTCTCTCTCTCTCTCTCTCTCCCTCTCTCTCTCTCTCTCTCTCTCTCTCTCTCTCTCTCTCTCTCTCTCTCTCTCTCTCTCTCTCTCTCTCTCTCTCTCTCTCTCTCTCTCTCTCTCTCTCTCTCTCTCTCTCTCTCTCTCCCTCTCTCTCTCCTCTCCCTCCCTCTCCTCCCCCCTCCATCTCTCCAGCCCACCACTGTAGCCAGCCAGAGATGCCCACCCAGGTGGATGTGTCTGCCATAGAGTTGCCGTCTCTAGGTTACACCCTGATCTACACCTGTCAGCCAGGCTTTTACCTGGCCGAGGGTTCAGAACACAGAACCTGTCGGGGTGACGGGAGCTGGACCGGGAAGCAACCTGTCTGTGCTGGTATGGACAACACACACATGGGCAGTACACACACGTTGTTGTGTTTAATGGTGGATAGTCATGTTTACCAATGTAAGAACGCTGCCAGTTCCTGTTGTTCAATATTAAGTTGTGCAGTTTTCACTGAGGGGATTTGAGTGTGTGTGTGTGTGTGTGTGTGTGTGTGTGTGTGTGTGTGTGTGTGTGTGTGTGTGTGTGTGTGTGTGTGTGTGTGTGTGTGTGTGTGTGTGTGTGTGTGTGTGTGTGTGTGTGTGTGTGTGTGTGTGTGTGTGGTGTGTGCGTCCTATGCTGTCACTAGTAGTGACCCTCTCTCAGGGTACCAGGGGATTAAATATGGAGGAGAGAGAGAGTCAGTCAAACAGGAAGTGCTAATGATGACGTCCTGTTGTTGCTGTCGTTTCAGCTGATATCCGTCCCAGTGGGAATACAGTGGGGACCGTCCAGGAGCCGCCCAATCCTAAACTACCAGGTAATTATTCTACAATAAGACAGTCAGTAAGAAATGAAAGGCTAGTAATACCGAAATACTCTTTCTGTGTGGTGAATACACTACAACTTGTTACAAGACAATAATAACAACTCAACATGTCTCTTATCAACGCCCTGGAACAGACTTCCATCCTGTCAAACTGCCTCACTCTACAGAAACAGGCCCTGGGACAGACTAACACCCTGTCATACTGCCTTGTGCTACAGAAACAGGCCCTGGAACAGACTTCCATCCTGTCAAACTGCCTCACTCTACAGAAACAGGCCCTGGGACAGACTAACACCCTGTCATACTGCCTTGTGCTACAGAAACAGGCCCTGGGACAGACTAACACCCTGTCAAACTGCCTCACTCTAAAGAAACAGGCCCTGGAACAGACTTCCATCCTGTCAAACTGCCTCACTCTACAGAAACAGGCCCTGGGACAGACTAACACCCTGTCATACTGCCTTGTGCTACAGAAACAGGCCCTGGGACAGACTAACGCCCTGTCAAACTGCCTTGTGCTACAGAAACAGGCCCTGGGACAGACTTCCATCCTATAATAATAATAATAATAATAATATATGCCATTTAGCAGATGATTTTATCCAAAGCGACTTACAGTCATGTGTGCATACATTCTACGTATGGGTGGTCCCGGGTATCAAACCCACTACCCTGGCGTTACAAGCGCCATGCTCTACCAACTGAGCTACAGAAGGATCCTGTCAAACTGCCTCACTCTACAGAAACAGGCCCTGGTACAGACTAACACCCTGTCAAACTGCCTTGTGCTACAGAAACAGGCCCTGGTACAGAATAACACCCTGTCAAACTGCCTTCTAATACAGAAACAGGCCCTGGTACAGACTAACACCCTGTCAAACTGCCTTGTGCTACAGAAACAGGCCCTGGGACAGACTAACACCCTGTTATACTGCCTCACTCTACAGAAACAGGCCCTGGAACAGACTATCACCCTGTCAAACTGCCTTGTGCTACAGAAACAGGCCCTGGAACAGACTAACACCCTGTCAAACTGCCTTGTGCTACAGAAACAGGCCCTGGGACAGACTTCCCTCCTGTCAAACTGCCTCACTCTACAGAAACAGGCCCTGGGACAGACTTCTATCCTGTCAAACTGCCTCACTCTACAGAAACAGGCCCTGGAACAGACTAACACCCTGTCAAACTGCCTCACTCTACAGAAACAGGCCCTGGAACAGACTAACACCCTGTCAAACTGCCTTGTGCTACAGAAACAGGCCCTGGGACAGACTAACACCCTGTCAAACTGCCTCACTCTACAGAAACAGGCCCTGGGACAGACTTCCCTCCTGTCAAACTGCCTCACTCTACAGAAACAGGCCCTGGGACAGACTAACGCCCTGTCAAACTGCCTTGTGCTACAGAAACAGGCCCTGGAACAGACTTCCCTCCTGTCAAACTGCCTTGTGCTACAGAAACAGGCCCTGGGACAGACTTCCATCCTGTCAAACTGCCTCACTCTACAGAAACAGGCCCTGGTACAGACTAACACCCTGTCAAACTGCCTTGTGCTACCGAAACAGGCCCTGGGACAGACTAACGCCCTGTCAAACTGCCTCACTCTAAAGAAACAGGCCCTGGGACAGACTTCCATCCTGTCAAACTGCCTCACTACAGAAACAGGCCCTGGAACAGACTAACACCCTATTATACTGCCTCACTCTACAGAAACAGGCCCTGGAACAGACTATCACCCTGTCAAACTGCCTTGTGCTACAGAAACAGGCCCTGGAACAGACTAACACCCTGTCAAACTGCCTTGTGCTACAGAAACAGGCCCTGGGACAGACTTCCCTCCTGTCAAACTGCCTCACTCTACAGAAACCGGCCCTGGGACAGACTTCCATCCTGTCAAACTGCCTCACTCTACAGAAACAGGCCCTGGAACAGACTAACACCCTGTCAAACTGCCTCACTCTACAGAAACAGGCCCTGGTACAGACTAACACCCTGTCAAACTGCCTTGTGCTACAGAAACAGGCCCTGGGACAGACTATCACCCTGTCAAACTGCCTCACTCTAAAGAAACAGGCCCTGGGACAGACTTCCATCCTGTCAAACTGCCTCACTCTACAGAAACAGGCCCTGGAACAGACTAACACCCTGTTATACTGCCTCACTCTACAGAAACAGGCCCTGGTACAGACTAACACCCTGTCAAACTGCCTTGTGCTACAGAAACAGGCCCTGGAACAGACTAACACCCTGTCAAACTGCCTCACTCTACAAAAACAGGCCCTGGGACAGACTAACGCCCTGTCAAACTGCCTTGTGCTACAGAAACAGGCCCTGGTACAGAATAACACCCTGTCAAACTGCCTCACTCTACAGAAACAGGCCCTGGAACAGACTATCACCCTGTCAAACTGCCTTGTGCTACAGAAACAGGCCCTGGAACAGACTAACACCCTGTCAAACTGCCTTGTGCTACAGAAACAGGCCCTGGGACAGACTTCCCTCCTGTCAAACTGCCTCACTCTACAGAAACAGGCCCTGGGACAGATTAACGCCCTGTCAAACTGCCTTGTGCTACAGAAACAGGTCCTGGGACAGACTAACGCCCTGTCAAACTGCCTTGCGCTACAGAAACAGGCCCTGGGACAGACTTCCATCCTGTCAAACTGCCTTGTGCTACAGAAACAGGCCCTGGAACAGACTAACACCCTGTCAAACTGCCTTGTGCTACAAAAACAGGCCCTGGGACAGACTAACGCCCTGTCAAACTGCCTTGTGCTACAGAAACAGGCCCTGGAACAGACTATCACCCTGTCAAACTGCCTTGTGCTACAGAAACAGGCCCTGGGACAGACTTCCATCCTGTCAAACTGCCTCACTCTACAGAAACAGGCCCTGGGACAGACTAACGCCCTGTCAAACTGCCTTGCGCTACAGAAACAGGTCCTGGGACAGACTAACGCCCTGTCAAACTGCCTCACTCTACAGAAACAGGCCCTGGGACAGACTTCCATCCTGTCAAACTGCCTTGTGCTACAGAAACAGGCCCTGGAACAGACTAACACCCTGTCAAACTGCCTTGTGCTACAGAAACAGGCCCTGGGACAGACTAACACCCTGTCAAACTGCCTTGTGCTACAGACACAGGCCCTGGGACAGACTAACACCCTGTCAAACTGCCTTGTGCTACAGAAACAGGCCCTGGAACAGACTAATACCCTGTCAAACTGCCTTGTGCTACAGAAACAGGCCCTGGGACAGACTAACGCCCTGTCAAACTGCCTCACTCTACAGAAACAGGCCCTGGGACAGACTTCCCTCCTGTCAAACTGCCTCACTCTACAGAAACAGGCCCTGGGACAGATTAACGCCCTGTCAAACTGCCTTGTGCTACAGAAACAGGTCCTGGGACAGACTAACGCCCTGTCAAACTGCCTTGCGCTACAGAAACAGGCCCTGGGACAGACTTCCATCCTGTCAAACTGCCTTGTGCTACAGAAACAGGCCCTGGAACAGACTAACACCCTGTCAAACTGCCTTGTGCTACAGAAACAGGCCCTGGGACAGACTAACGCCCTGTCAAACTGCCTTGTGCTACAGAAACAGGCCCTGGAACAGACTATCACCCTGTCAAACTGCCTTGTCCTACAGAAACAGGCCCTGGAACAGACTAATACCCTGTCAAACTGCCTTGTGCTACAGAAACAGGCCCTGGGACAGACTAACGCCCTGTCAAACTGCCTCACTCTACAGAAACAGGCCCTGGGACATATTAACGCCCTGTCAAACTGCCTTGTGCTACAGAAACAGGCCCTGGAACAGACTATCACCCTGTCAAACTGCCTCACTCTACAGAAACAGGCCCTGGGACAGACTAACGCCCTGTCAAACTGCCTCACTCTACAGAAACAGGCCCTGGAACAGACTAACGCCCTGTCAAACTGCCTTGTGCTACAGAAACAGGCCCTGGGACAGACTAACGCCCTGTCAAACTGCCTTGTGCTACAGAAACAGGCCCTGGAACAGACTAACACCCTGTCAAACTGCTATAGAAACAGGCCCTGGAACAGACTAACACCCTGTCAAACTGCTATAGAAACAGGTCCTGGAACAGACTATCACCCTGTCACCCTGTCAAACTGCTATAGAAACAGGTCCTGGAACAGATTAACACCCTGTCAAACTGCTATAGAAACAGGTCCTGGAACAGACTAACACCCTGTCAAACTGCTATAGAAACAGGTCCTGGAACAGACTAACACCCTGTCAAACTGCTATAGAAACAGGTCCTGGAACAGACTAACACCCTGTCAAACTGCTATAGAAACAGGTCCTGGAACAGACTAACACCCTGTCAAACTGCTATAGAAACAGGTCCTGGAACAGACTAACACCCTGTCAAACTGCCTTGTGCTACAGAAACAGGTCCTGGAACAGACTATCACCATGTCAAACTGCTACAGAAACAGGTCCTGGAACAGACTATCACCCTGTCAAACTGCTATAGAAACAGGTCCTGGAACAGACTAACACCCTGTCAAACTGCTATAGAAACAGGTCCTGGAACAGACTAACACCCTGTCAAACTGCCTTGTGCTACAGAAACAGGTCCTGGAACAGACTATCACCCTGTCAAACTGCTATAGAAACAGGCCCTGGAACAGACAAACACCCTGTCAAACTGCTACAGAAACAGGCCCTGGAACATACTATCACCCTGTCAAACTGCCTCACTATAGAAACAGGCCCTGGAACAGACTATCACCCTGTCAAACTGCTATAGAAACAGGCCCTGGAACAGACTATCACCCTGTCAAACTGCTATAGAAACAGGTCCTGGAACAGACTATCACCCTGTCAAACTGCTATAGAAACAGGCCCTGGAACAGACTATCACCCTGTCAAACTGCCTCACTATAGAAACAGGCCCTGGAACAGACTATCACCCTGTCAAACTGCTATAGAAACAGGCCCTGGAACAGACTATCACCCTGTCAAACTGCTATAGAAACAGGTCCTGGAACAGACTATCACCCTGTCAAACTGCTATAGAAACAGGCCCTGGAACAGACTATCACCCTGTCAAACTGCTATAGAAACAGGTCCTGGAACAGACTAACACCCTGTCAAACTGCTATAGAAACAGGCCCTGGAACAGACTAACACCCTGTCAAACTGCTATAGAAACAGGTCCTGGAACAGACTAACACCCTGTCAAACTGCTATAGAAACAGGTCCTGGAACAGACTATCACCCTGTCAAACTGCTATAGAAACAGGCCCTGGAACAGACTATCACCCTGTCAAACTGCTATAGAAACAGGCCCTGGAACAGACTATCACCCTGTAAAACTGCTATAGAAACAGGCCCTGGAACAGACTATCACCCTGTCAAACTGCTATAGAAACAGGCCCTGGAACAGACTAACACCCTGTCAAACTGCCTTGTGCTACAGAAACAGGTCCTGGAACAGACTAACACCCTGTCAAACTGCTATAGAAACAGGTCCTGGAACAGATTAACACCCTGTCAAACTGCTATAGAAACAGGTCCTGGAACAGACTAACACCCTGTCAAACTGCTATAGAAACAGGTCCTGGAACAGACTAACACCCTGTCAAACTGCTATAGAAACAGGTCCTGGAACAGACTAACACCCTGTCAAACTGCTATAGAAACAGGTCCTGGAACAGACTAACACCCTGTCAAACTGCCTTGTGCTACAGAAACAGGTCCTGGAACAGACTATCACCATGTCAAACTGCTACAGAAACAGGTCCTGGAACAGACTATCACCCTGTCAAACTGCTATAGAAACAGGTCCTGGAACAGACTAACACCCTGTCAAACTGCTATAGAAACAGGTCCTGGAACAGACTAACACCCTGTCAAACTGCCTTGTGCTAGAAACAGGTCCTGGAACAGACTATCACCCTGTCAAACTGCTATAGAAACAGGCCCTGGAACAGACAAACACCCTGTCAAACTGCTACAGAAACAGGCCCTGGAACATACTATCACCCTGTCAAACTGCCTCACTATAGAAACAGGCCCTGGAACAGACTATCACCCTGTCAAACTGCTATAGAAACAGGCCCTGGAACAGACTATCACCCTGTCAAACTGCTATAGAAACAGGTCCTGGAACAGACTATCACCCTGTCAAACTGCTATAGAAACAGGCCCTGGAACAGACTATCACCCTGTCAAACTGCCTCACTATAGAAACAGGCCCTGGAACAGACTATCACCCTGTCAAACTGCTATAGAAACAGGCCCTGGAACAGACTATCACCCTGTCAAACTGCTATAGAAACAGGTCCTGGAACAGACTATCACCCTGTCAAACTGCTATAGAAACAGGCCCTGGAACAGACTATCACCCTGTCAAACTGCTATAGAAACAGGTCCTGGAACAGACTAACACCCTGTCAAACTGCTATAGAAACAGGCCCTGGAACAGACTAACACCCTGTCAAACTGCTATAGAAACAGGTCCTGGAACAGACTAACACCCTGTCAAACTGCTATAGAAACAGGTCCTGGAACAGACTATCACCCTGTCAAACTGCTATAGAAACAGGCCCTGGAACAGACTATCACCCTGTCAAACTGCTATAGAAACAGGCCCTGGAACAGACTATCACCCTGTAAAACTGCTATAGAAACAGGCCCTGGAACAGACTATCACCCTGTCAAACTGCTATAGAAACAGGCCCTGGAACAGACTAACACCCTGTCAAACTGCCTTGTGCTACAGAAACAGGTCCTGGAACAGACTAACACCCTGTCAAACTGCTATAGAAACAGGTCCTGGAACAGACTAACACCCTGTCAAACTGCCTTGTGCTACAGAAACAGGTCCTGGAACAGACTATCACCCTGTCAAACTGCTACAGAAACAGGTCCTGGAACAGACTATCACCCTGTCAAACTGCTATAGAAACAGGTCCTGGAACAGACTAACACCCTGTCAAACTGCTATAGAAACAGGTCCTGGAACAGACTATCACCCTGTCAAACTGCTATAGAAACAGGTCCTGGGACAGACTATCACCCTGTCAAACTGCTATAGAAACAGGCCCTGGGACAGACTAACACCCTGTCAAACTGCTATAGAAACAGGTCCTGGAACAGACTATCACCCTGTCAAACTGCTATAGAAACAGGTCCTGGAACAGACTAACACCCTGTCAAACTGCTATAGAAACAGGTCCTGGAACAGACTAACACCCTGTCAAACTGCTACAGAAACAGGCCCTGGAACAGACTATCACCCTGTTAAACTGCCTCACTATAGAAACAGGCCCTGGAACAGACTATCACCCTGTCAAACTGCTATAGAAACAGGCCCTGGAACAGACTAACACCCTGTCAAACTGCTATAGAAACAGGCCCTGGAACAGACTAACACCCTGTCAAACTGCTATAGAAACAGGTCCTGGAACAGACTATCACCCTGCCACCCTGTCAAACTGCTATAGAAACAGGCCCTGGAACAGACTAACACCCTGTCAAACTGCTATAGAAACAGGTCCTGGAACAGACTATCACCCTGTCAAACTGCTATAGAAACAGGCCCTGGAACAGACTATCACCCTGTCAAACTGCTATAGAAACAGGTCCTGGAACTGACTATCACCCT
>NW_025749765.1:0-22709 GCF_021184085.1 Oncorhynchus gorbuscha | reverse complement strand
GCTTATCTAAGGCTCTAGTCTGATTCAGGGTAAAGGGCTTATCTAAGGCTCTAGTCTGAGTCAGGGTAAAGGGCTTATCTGAGGCTCTCGTCTATGTCTGGGTAAAGCGGCTTATCTAAGGCTCTAGTCTGAGTCAGGGTAAAGGGCTTATCTAAGGCTCTAGTCTGAGTCAGGGTAAAGGGCTTTATCTGAGGCTCTCATCTGAGTCAGGGTAAAGGGGCTTATCTAAGGCTCTAGTCTGAGTCAGGGTAAAGGGCTTATCTAAGGCTCTAGTCTGAGTAAAAGGCTTATCTAAGGCTCTAGTCTGGAGTCAGGGTAGACAGCTTATCTAAGGCTCTAGTCTGAGTCAGGTAAACAGCTTATCTAAGGCTCTAGTCTGAGTCAGGGTAAACGGCTTATCTAAGGCTCTAGTCTGAGTCAGGGTAAAGGGCTTATCTAAGGCTCTAGTCTGAGTCAGGGTAAAGGGCTTATCTAAGGCTCTAGTCTGAGTCAGGGTAAAGGGCTTATCTAAGGCTCTAGTCTGAGTCAGGGTAAACGAGCTTATCTAAGGCTCTAGTCTGAGTCAGGGTAAAGGGCTTATCTAAGGCTCTAGTCTGAGTCAGGGTAAAGGGCTTATCTAAGGCTCTAGTCTGAGTAAAAGGCTTATCTAAGGCTCTAGTCTGAGTAAAAGGCTTATCTAAGGCTCTAGTCTGAGTCAGGGTAAACAGCTTATCTAAGGCTCTAGTCTGAGTAAACAGCTTATCTAAGGCTCTAGTCTGAGTCAGGGTAAACAGCTTATCTAAGGCTCTAGTCTGAGTCAGGTAAAGGGCTTATCTAAGGCTCTAGTCTGAGTCAGGGTAAAGGGCTTATCTAAGGCTCTAGTCTGAGTCAGGGTAAAGGGCTTATCTAAGGCTCTAGTCTGAGTCAGGGTAAAGGGCTTATCTAAGGCTCTAGTCTGAGTCAGGGTAAAGGGCTTATCTAAGGCTCTAGTCTGAGTCAGGGTAAAGGGCTTATCTAAGGCTCTAGTCTGAGTCAGGGTAAACGGCTTATCTAAGGCTCTAGTCTGAGTCAGGTAAAGGGCTTATCTAAGGCTCTAGTCTGAGTCAGGGTAAAGGGCTTATCTAAGGCTCTAGTCTGAGTCAGGGTAAAGGGCTTATCTAAGGCTCTAGTCTGAGTCAGGGTAAAGGGCTTATCTAAGGCTCTAGTCTGAGTCAGGGTAAAGGGCTTATCTAAGGCTCTAGTCTGAGTCAGGGTAAAGGGCTTATCTAAGGCTCTAGTCTGAGTCAGGGTAAAAGGCTTATCTAAGGCTCTAGTCTGAGTCAGGGTAAAGGGCTTATCTAAGGCTCTAGTCTGAGTCAGGGTAAACAGCTTATCTAAGGCTCTAGTCTGAGTCAGGGTAAAGGGCTTATCTAAGGCTCTAGTCTGAGTCAGTAAACGGCTTATCTAAGGCTCTAGTCTGAGTCAGGGTAAACAGCTTATCTAAGGCTCTAGTCTGAGTCAGGGTAAAAGGGCTTATCTAAGGCTCTAGTCTGAGTCAGGGTAAACAGCTTATCTAAGGCTCTAGTCTGAGTCAGGGTAAAGGGCTTATCTAAGGCTCTAGTCTGAGTCAGGGTAAAGGGCTTATCTAAGGCTCTAGTCTGAGTCAGGGTAAACAGCTTATCTAAGGCTCTCGTCTGAGTCAGGGTAAGGGCTTATCTAAGGCTCTAGTCTGAGTCAGGAGTAAAGGGAACTTATCTAAGGCTCTAGTCTGAGTCAGGGTAAGGGCTTATCTAAGGCTCTAGTCTGGAGTCCAGGGTAAACAACTTATCTAAGGCTCTCGTCTGAGTCAGGGTAAAGGGCTTATCTAAGGCTCTAGTCTGAGTCAGGGTAAAGGAGCTTATCTGAGGCTCGTCTGAGTCAGGGTAAAGGGCTT
Organism: Oncorhynchus gorbuscha; assembly: GCF_021184085.1. NCBI lineage: Eukaryota > Metazoa > Chordata > Actinopteri > Salmoniformes > Salmonidae > Oncorhynchus > Oncorhynchus gorbuscha. The sequence continues at coordinate 20,818 of NW_025749765.1, read as the reverse complement.
ATCTAAGGCTCTAGTGCAGGTCAGGGTAAAAACTTATCTGAGGCTCGTCTGAGTCTGAGTAAACAGCTTATCTAAGGCTCTAGTCTGAGTCAGGGTAAAGGAGCTTATCTAAGGCTCTAGTCTGAGTCAGGGTAAAGGGCTTATCTAAGGCTCTAGTCTGAGTCAGGGCTCTAGAGGGTAAAGGGCTTATCTAAGGCTCTAGTCTGAGTCAGGGTAAAGGGCTTATCTGGAGGCTCTCATCTGAGTCAGGGTAAAGGGCTTATCTAAGGCTCTAGTCTGAGTCAGGGTAAACTTATCTAAGGCTTAGTCTAAAAGGGCTCTAAGGCTCTAGTCTGAGTCAGGGTAAACAGCTTATCTAAGGCTCTAGTCTGAGTAAACAGCTATCTAAGGCTCTAGTCTGAGTCAGGGTAAAGGGCTTATCTAAGGCTCTAGTCTGAGTCAGGGTAAAGGGCTTATCTGAGGCTCTCATCTGAGTCAGGGGTAAGGGCTTATCTAAGGCTCTAGTCTGAGTCAGGGTAAAGGCTCTAGTCTGAGTAAAGGCCCCATCAAGGCTCTAGTCTGAGTAAAACAGCTTATCGCTCTATCTAAGGCTCTAGTCTGAGTCAGGGTAAACAGCTTATCTAAGGCTCTAGTCTGAGTAAACAGCTTATCTAAGGCTCTAGTCTGAGTCAGGGTAAACAGCTTATCTAAGGCTCTAGTCTGAGTCAGGGTAAAGGGTCTGAAGGGGTAAGGGCTTATCTAAGGCTCTAGTCTGAGTCAGGGTAAAGGCTTATCTAAGGCTCTAGTCTGAGTCAGGGTAAAGGGCTTATCTAAGGCTCTAGTCTGAGTCAGGGTAAAGGCTCTATCTAAGGCTTATCTAAGGCTCTAGTCTGAGTAAAAGGCTTATCTAAGGCTCTGATCTATGTAAACAGCTTATCTAAGGCTCTAGTCTGAGTAAACAGCTTATCTAAGGCTCTAGTCTGAAGGGTAAAGGGCTTATCTAAGGCTCTAGTCTGAGTCAGGGTAAAGGGCTTATCTAAGGCTCTAGTCTGAGTCAGGGTAAAGGGCTTATCTAAGGCTCTAGTCTGAGTCAGGGTAAACAGCTCTAGTCTGTCTGAGTCAGGGTAAAGGGCTTATCTAAGGCTCTCTAGTCTGAGTCAGGGGTAAAGGGCTTATCTAAGGCTCTGTCTGAGTAAAAGGCTTATCTAAGGCTCTAGTCTGAGTAAAAGGCTTATCTAAGGCTCTAGTCTGAGTCAGGGTAAACAGCTTATCTAAGGCTCTAGTCTGAGTAAAAGGCTTATCTGAGGCTCTAGTCTGAGTCAGGGTAAAGGGCTTATCTAAGGCTCTAGTCTGAGTCAGGGTAAAGGGCTTATCTAAGGCTCTAATCTGAGTCAGGGTAAAGGGCTTATCTAAGGCTCTAGTCTGAGTAAAAGGCTTATCTAAGGCTCTAGTCTGAGTCAAGGTAAACTGCTTATCTAAGGCTCTAGTCTGAGTAAAAGGCTTATCTAAGGCTCTAGTCTGAGTCAGGGTAAACAGCTTATCGAAGGCTCTAGTCTGAGTAAAAGGCTTATCTAAGGTTCTAGTCTGAGTCAGGGTAAAGGGCTTATCTAAGGCTCTAGTCTGAGTCAGGGTAAAGGGCTTATCTAAGGCTCTAGTCTGAGTCAGGGTAAACAGCTTATCTAAGGCTCTCGTCTGAGTCAGGGTAAAGGGCTTATCTAAGGCTCTAGTCTGAGTCAGGGTAAAGGGCTTATCTAAGGCTCTAGTCTGAGTAAAAGGCTTATCTAAGGCTCTAGTCTGAGTCAGGGTAAACAGCTTATCTAAGGCTCTAGTCTGAGTAAACAGCTTATCTAAGGCTCTAGTCTGAGTCAGGGTAAAGGGGGCTTATCTAAGGCTCTAGTCTGAGTCAGGGTAAAGGGCTTATCTGAGGCTCTCATCTGAGTCAGGGTAAAGGGGCTTATCTAAGGCTCTAGTCTGAGTCAGGGTAAAGGGCTTATCTAAGGCTCTAGTCTGAGTAAAAGGCTTATCTAAGGCTCTAGTCTGAGTCAGGGTAAACAGCTTATCGAAGGCTCTAGTCTGAGTAAACAGCTTATCTAAGGCTCTAGTCTGAGTCAGGGTAAACAGCTTATCTAAGGCTCTAGTCTGAGTCAGGGTAAAGGGCTTATCTAAGGCTCTAGTCTGAGTCAGGGTAAAGGGCTTATCTAAGGCTCTAGTCTGAGTCAGGGTAAAGGGGCTTATCTAAGGCTCTAGTCTGAGTCAGGGGCAAAGGGCTTATCTAAGGCTCTAGTCTGAGTCAGGGTAAACAGCTTATCTAAGGCTCTCGTCTGAGTCAGGGTAAAGGGCTTATCTAAGGCTCTAGTCTGAGTCAGGGTAAAGGGCTTATCTAAGGCTCTAGTCTGAGTAAAAGGCTTATCTAAGGCTCTAGTCTGAGTAAAAGGCTTATCTAAGGCTCTAGTCTGAGTAAAAGGCTTATCTAAGGCTCTAGTCTGAGTCAGGGTAAACAGCTTATCTAAGGCTCTAGTCTGAGTAAACAGCTTATCTAAGGCTCTAGTCTGAGTCAGGGTAAACAGCTTATCTAAGGCTCTAGTCTGAGTCAGGGTAAAGGGCTTATCTAAGGCTCTAGTCTGAAAAGGCTCTAAGGCTCTAGTCTGAGTCAGGGTAAAGGGCTTATCTAAGGCTCTAGTCTGAGTCAGGGTAAAGGGCTTATCTAAGGCTCTAGTCTGAGTCAGGGTAAAGGGCTTATCTAAGGCTCTAGTCTGAGTCAGGGTAAACAGCTTATCTAAGGCTCTCGTCTGAGTCAGGGTAAAGGGCTTATCTAAGGCTCTAGTCTGAGTCAGGGTAAAGGGCTTATCTAAGGCTCTAGTCTGAGTAAAAGGCTTAAAGGCTCTAGTCTGAGTAAAAGGCTTATCTAAGGCTCTAGTCTGAGTCAGGGTAAACAGCTTATCTAAGGCTTATCTAAGGCTCTAGTCTGAGTCAGGGTAAAGGGCTTATCTAAGGCTCTAGTCTGAGTCAGGGTAAAGGGCTTATCTAAGGCTCTAATCTGAGTCAGGGTAAAGGGCTTATCTAAGGCTCTAGTCTGAGTAAAAGGCTTATCTAAGGCTCTAGTCTGAGTCAGGGTAAAGGGCTTATCTACGGCTCTAGTCTGAGTCAGGGTAAAGGGCTTATCTAAGGCTCTAGTCTGAGTCAGGGTAAAGGGCTTATCTAAGGCTCTAGTCTGAGTCAGGGTAAAGGGCTTATCTAAGGCTCTAGTCTGAGTCAGGGTAAAGGGCTTATCTAAGGCTCTAGTCTGAGTCAGGTAAAGGGCTTATCTAAGGCTCTAGTCTGAGTCAGGGTAAAGGGCTTATCTAAGGCTCTAGTCTGAGTCAGGTAAAGGGCTTATTTAAGGCTCTAGTCTGAGTCAGGGTAAAGGGCTTATCTAAGGCTCTAGTCTGAGTAAAAGGCTTATCTGAGGCTCTAGTCTGAGTCAGGGTAAAGGGCTTATCTAAGGCTCTAGTCTGAGTCAGGGTAAAGGGCTTATCTAAGGCTCTAGTCTGAGTCAGGGTAAAGGGCTTATCTAAGGCTCTAGTCTGAGTCAGAGTAAACGGCTTATCTAAGGCTCTAGTCTGAGACAGGGTAAAGGGCTTATCTAAGGCTCTAGTCTGAGTAAAAGGCTTATCTAAGGCTCTAGTCTGAGTCAGGGTAAACAGCTTATCTAAGGCTCTAGTCTGAGTAAACAGCTTATCTAAGGCTCTAGTCTGAGTCAGGTAAACAGCTTATCTAAGGCTCTAGTCTGAGTCAGGGTAAAGGGCTTATCTAAGGCTCTAGTCTGAGTAAAAGGCTTATCTAAGGCTCTAGTCTGAGTCAGGGTAAAAGGGCTTATCTAAGGCTCTAGTCTGAGTAAAAGGCTTATCTAAGGCTCTAGTCTGAGTCAGGGTAAACAGCTTATCTAAGGCTCTAGTCTGAGTAAACAGCTTATCTAAGGCTCTAGTCTGAGTCAGGGTAAAGGGCTTATCTAAGGCTCTAGTCTGAGTCAGGGTAAAGGGCTTATCTAAGGCTCTAGTCTGAGTCAGGTAAAGGGCTTATCTAAGGCTCTAGTCTGAGTCAGGTAAACAGCTTATCTAAGGCTCTCATCTGAGTCAGGGTAAAGGGCTTATCTAAGGCTCTAGTCTGAGTCAGGTAAAGGGCTTATCTAAGGCTCTAGTCTGAGTAAAAAGGCTTATCTAAGGCTCTAGTCTGAGTAAAAGGCTTATCTAAGGCTCTAGTCTGAGTCAGGGTAAACAGCTTATCTAAGGCTCTAGTCTGAGTAAAAGGCTTATCTGAGGCTCTAGTCTGAGTCAGGGTAAAGGGCTTATCTAAGGCTCTAGTCTGAGTCAGGGTAAAGGGCTTATCTAAGGCTCTAATCTGAGTCAGGGTAAAGGGCTTATCTAAGGCTCTAGTCTGAGTAAAAGGCTTATCTAAGGCTCTAGTCTGAGTCAAGGTAAACTGCTTATCTAAGGCTCTAGTCTGAGTAAAAGGCTTATCTAAGGCTCTAGTCTGAGTCAGGGTAAACAGCTTATCTAAGGCTCTAGTCTGAGTAAAGGGCTTATCTAAGGCTCTAGTCTGAGTCAGGGTAAAGGGCTTATCTAAGGCTCTAGTCTGAGTCAGGGTAAAGGGCTTATCTAAGGCTCTAGTCTGAGTCAGGGTAAACGGCTTATCTAAGGCTCTAGTCTGAGTCTGGGTAAAGGGCTTATCTAAGGCTCTAGTCTGAGTCAGGGTAAAGGGCTTATCTAAGGCTCTCGTCTGAGTCTGAGTAAACAGCTTATCTAAGGCTCTAGTCTGATTCAGGGTAAAGGGCTTATCTAAGGCTCTAGTCTGAGTCAGGGTAAAGGGCTTATCTAAGGCTCTAGTCTGAGTCAGGGTAAAGAGCTTATCTGGGCTCTAGTCTGAGTCAGGGTAAACAGCTTATCTAAGGCTCTAGTCTGAGTCAGGGTAAAGGGCTTATCTAAGGCTCTAGTCTGAGTAAAAGGCTTATCTAAGGCTCTAGTCTGAGTCAGGGTAAAGGGCTTATCTAAGGCTCTAGTCTGAGTCAGGGTAAACAGCTTATCTAAGGCTCTAGTCTGAGTCAGGGTAAAGGGCTTATCTAAGGCTCTAGTCTGAGTCAGGGTAAACAGCTTATCTAAGGCTCTAGTCAGGGTAAACAGGCTTATCTAAGGCTCTAGTCTGAGTCAGGTAAAGGGCTTATCTAAGGCTCTAGTCTGAGTCAGGGTAAACAGCTTATCTAAGGCTCTAGTCTGAGTCAGGGTAAACAGCTTATCTAAGGCTCTAGTCTGAGTCAGGGTAAAGGGCTTATCTAAGGCTCTAGTCTGAGTAAGGGCTTATCTAAGGCTCTAGTCTGAGTCAGGGTAAAGGGCTAAGGCTCTAGTCGGAGTCAGGGTAAACAGCTTATCTAAGGCTCTAGTCTGAGTCAGGGTAAAAGGCTTATCTAAGGCTCTAGTCTGAGTCAGGGTAAAGGGCTTATCTAAGGCTCTAGTCTGAGTCAGGGTAAACAGCTTATCTAAGGCTCTAGTCAGGGTAAACAGCTTATCTAAGGCTCTAGTCTGAGTCAGGGTAAAGGGCTTATCTAAGGCTCTAGTCTGAGTCAGGGTAAACAGCTTATCTAAGGCTCTAGTCTGAGTCAGGGTAAAGGGCTTATCTAAGGCTCTAGTCTGAGTAAAGGCTTATCTAAGGCTCTAGTCTGAGTCAGGGTAAAGGGCTAAGGCTCTAGTCAGAGTCAGGGTAAACAGCTTATCTAAGGCTCTAGTCTGAGTCAGGGTAAAGGGCTTATCTAAGGCTCTAGTCTGAGTCAGGGTAAAGGGCTTATCTAAGGCTCTAGTCTGATTCAGGGTAAAGGGCTTATCTAAGGCTCTAGTCTGAGTCAGGGTAAACAGCTTATCTAAGGCTCTAGTCTGAGTCAGGGTAAAGGGCTTATCTAAGGCTCTAGTCTGAGTCAGGGTAAAGGGCTTATCTAAGGCTCTAGTCTGAGTCAGGGTAAAGGGCTTATCTAAGGCTCTAGTCTGAGTCAGGGTAAAGGGCTTATCTAAGGCTCTAGTCTGAGACAGGGTAAACAGCTTATCTAAGGCTCTAGTCTGAGTAAAAGGCTTATCTAAGGCTCTAGTCTGAGTCAGGGTAAAGGGCTTATCTAAGGCTCTAGTCTGAGTAAAAGGCTTATCTAAGGCTCTAGTCTGAGTCAGGGTAAACAGCTTATCTAAGGCTCTAGTCTGAGTAAACAGCTTATCTAAGGCTCTAGTCTGAGTCAGGGTAAACGGCTTATCTAAGGCTCTAGTCTGAGTCAGGTAAAGGGCTTATCTAAGGCTCTAGTCTGAGTAAAAGGCTTATCTAAGGCTCTAGTCTGAGTCAGGTAAAGGGCTTATCTAAGGCTCTAGTCTGAGTAAAAGGCTTATCTAAGGCTCTAGTCTGAGTCAGGGTAAACAGCTTATCTAAGGCTCTAGTCAGGTAAACAGCTTATCTAAGGCTCTAGTCTGAGTCAGGGTAAAGGGCTTATCTAAGGCTCTAGTCTGAGTCAGGGTAAAGGGCTTATCTAAGGCTCTAGTCTGAGTCAGGGTAAAGGGCTTATCTAAGGCTCTAGTCTGAGTCAGGGTAAACAGCTTATCTAAGGCTCTCATCTGAGTCAGGGTAAAGGGCTTATCTAAGGCTCTAGTCTGAGTCAGGGTAAAGGGCTTATCTAAGGCTCTAGTCTGAGTAAAAGGCTTATCTAAGGCTCTAGTCTGAGTAAAAGGCTTATCTAAGGCTCTAGTCTGAGTCAGGGTAAACAGCTTATCTAAGGCTCTAGTCTGAGTAAAAGGCTTATCTGAGGCTCTAGTCTGAGTCAGGGTAAAGGGCTTATCTAAGGCTCTAGTCTGAGTCAGGGTAAAGGGCTTATCTAAGGCTCTAATCTGAGTCAGGGTAAAGGGCTTATCTAAGGCTCTAGTCTGAGTAAAACAGCTTATCTAAGGCTCTAGTCTGAGTCAAGGTAAACTGCTTATCTAAGGCTCTAGTCTGAGTAAAAGGCTTATCTAAGGCTCTAGTCTGAGTCAGGGTAAACAGCTTATCTAAGGCTCTAGTCTGAGTAAAAGGCTTATCTAAGGCTCTAGTCTGAGTCAGGGTAAAGGGCTTATCTAAGGCTCTAGTCTGAGTCAGGGTAAAGGGCTTATCTAAGGCTCTAGTCTGAGTCAGGGTAAAGGGCTTATCTAAGGCTCTAGTCTGAGTCTGAGTAAAGGGCTTATCTAAGGCTCTAGTCTGAGTCAGGGTAAAGGGCTTATCTAAGGCTCTAGTCTGAGTCAGGGCAAAGGGCTTATCTAAGGCTCTAGTCTGAGTCAGGGTAAAGGGCTTATCTAAGGCTCTAGTCTGAGTCAAGGTAAACAGCTTATCTAAGGCTCTAGTCTGAGTCAGGGTAAAGGGCTTATCTAAGGCTCTAGTCTGAGTCAGGGTAAACAGGCTTATCTAAGGCTCTAGTCTGAGGTAAACAGCTTATCTAAGGCTCTAGTCTGAGTCAGGGTAAGGGCTTATCTAAGGCTCTAGTCTGAGTCAGGGTAAACAGCTTATCTAAGGCTCTAGTCTGAGTCAGGGTAAACAGCTTATCTAAGGCTCTAGTCTGAGTCAGGGTAAAGGCTTATCTAAGGCTCTAGTCTGAGTCAGGGTAAAGGGCTTATCTAAGGCTCTAGTCTGAGTAAAAGGCTTATCTAAGGCTCTAGTCTGAGTCAGGGTAAAGGGCTTATCTAAGGCTCTAGTCTGAGTCAGGGTAAAACAGCTTATCTAAGGCTCTAGTCTGAGTCAGGGTAAACAGCTTATCTAAGGCTCTAGTCTGAGTCAGGGTAAAGGGCTTATCTAAGGCTCTAGTCTGAGTCAGGGTAAACAGCTTATCTAAGGCTCTAGTCAGGGTAAACAGCTTATCTAAGGCTCTAGTCTGAGTCAGGGTAAAGGGCTTATCTAAGGCTCTAGTCTGAGTCAGGGTAAAGGGCTTATCTAAGGCTCTAGTCTGAGTCAGGGTAAAGGGCTTATCTAAGGCTCTAGTCTGAGTCAGAGGTAAAAGGCTTATCTAAGGCTCTAGTCTGAGTCAGGGTAAAGGGCTTATCTAAGGCTCTAGTCTGAGTCAGGTAAAGGGCTTATCTAAGGCTCTAGTCTGAGTCAGGGTAAAGGGCTTATCTAAGGCTCTAGTCTGAGTCAAGGTAAACAGCTTATCTAAGGCTCTAGTCTGAGTCAGGGTAAAGGGCTTATCTAAGGCTCTAGTCTGAGTCAGGGTAAACAGGACTCTAGTCAGGGTAAACAGCTTATCTAAGGCTCTAGTCTGAGTCAGGGTAAAGGGCTTATCTAAGGCTCTAGTCTGAGTCAGGGTAAACAGCTTATCTAAGGCTCTAGTCTGAGTCAGGGTAAACAGCTTATCTAAGGCTCTAGTCTGAGTCAGGGTAAACAGCTTATCTAAGGCTCTAGTCTGAGTCAGGGTAAAGGGCTTATCTAAGGCTCTAGTCTGAGTAAAAGGCTTATCTAAGGCTCTAGTCTGAGTCAGGGTAAAGGGCTAAGGCTCTAGTCGGAGTCAGGGTAAACAGCTTATCTAAGGCTCTAGTCTGAGTCAGGGTAAAGGGCTTATCTAAGGCTCTAGTCTGAGTCAGGGTAAAGGGCTTATCTAAGGCTCTAGTCTGAGTCAGGGTAAACAGCTTATCTAAGGCTCTAGTCAGGGTAAACAGCTTATCTAAGGCTCTAGTCTGAGTCAGGGTAAAGGGCTTATCTAAGGCTCTAGTCTGAGTCAGGCTAAACAGCTTATCTAAGGCTCTAGTCTGAGTCAGGGTAAAGGGCTTATCTAAGGCTCTAGTCTGAGTAAAAGGCTTATCTAAGGCTCTAGTCTGAGTCAGGGTAAAGGGCTAAGGCTCTAGTCGGAGTCAGGGTAAACAGCTTATCTAAGGCTCTAGTCTGAGTCAGGGTAAAGGGCTTATCTAAGGCTCTAGTCTGAGTCAGGGTAAAGGGCTTATCTAAGGCTCTAGTCTGATTCAGGGTAAAGGGCTTATCTAAGGCTCTAGTCTGAGTCAGGGTAAAGGGCTTATCTGAGGCTCTCGTCTGAGTCAGGGTAAAGGGCTTATCTAAGGCTCTCAGTCTGAGTCAGGGTAAAGGGCTTATCTAAGGCTCTAGTCTGAGTCAGGGTAAAGGGCTTATCTAAGGCTCTAGTCTGAGTAAACAGGCTTATCTAAGGCTCTAGTCTGAAGGGTAAACAGCTTATCTAAGGCTCTAGTCTGAGTAAACAGCTTATCTAAGGCTCTAGTCTGAGTCAGGGTAAAAGGCTTATCTAAGGCTCTAGTCTGAGTCAGGGTAAACAGGGCTTATCTAAGGCTCTAGTCTGAGTAAACAGCTTATCTAAGGCTCTAGTCTGAGTCAGGGTAAACAGCTTATCTAAGGCTCTAGTCTGAGTCAGGGTAAAGGGCTTATCTAAGGCTCTAGTCTGAGTCAGGGTAAAGGGCTTATCTAAGGCTCTAGTCTGAGTCAGGGTAAAGGGCTTATCTAAGGCTCTAGTCTGAGACAGGGTAAAGGGCTTATCTAAGGCTCTAGTCTGAGTCAGGGTAAAGGGCTTATCTAAGGCTCTAGTCTGAGTCAGGGTAAAGGGCTTATCTAAGGCTCTAGTCTGAGTCAGGGTAAAGGGCTTATCTAAGGCTCTAGTCTGAGTCAGGGTAAAGGGCTTATTTAAGGCTCTAGTCTGAGTCAGGGTAAAGGCTTATCTAAGGCTCTAGTCTGAGTAAAAGAGAGGCTCTAGTCTGAGTCAGGGTAAGGGCTTATCTAAGGCTCTAGTCTGAGTCAGGGTAAAGGGCTTATCTAAGGCTCTAGTCTGAGTCAGGGTAAAGGGCTTATCTAAGGCTCTAGTCTGAGTAAAAGGCTTATCTAAGGCTCTAGTCTGAGTCAGGGTAAACAGCTTATCTAAGGCTCTAGTCTGAGTAAACAGCTTATCTAAGGCTCTAGTCTGAGTCAGGGTAAACAGCTTATCTAAGGCTCTAGTCTGAGTCAGGGTAAAGGGCTTATCTAAGGCTCTAGTCTGAGTAAAAGGCTTATCTAAGGCTCTAGTCTGAGTCAGGGTAAAGGGCTTATCTAAGGCTCTAGTCTGAGTAAAAGGCTTATCTAAGGCTCTAGTCTGAGTCAGGGTAAACAGCTTATCTAAGGCTCTAGTCTGAGTAAACAGCTTATCTAAGGCTCTAGTCTGAGTCAGGGTAAACAGCTTATCTAAGGCTCTAGTCTGAGTCAGGGTAAAGGGCTTATCTAAGGCTCTAGTCTGAGTCAGGGTAAAGGGCTTATCTAAGGCTCTAGTCTGAGTCAGGGTAAACAGCTTATCTAAGGCTCTCATCTGAGTCAGGGTAAAGGGCTTATCTAAGGCTCTAGTCTGAGTCAGGGTAAAGGGCTTATCTAAGGCTCTAGTCTGAGTAAAAGGCTTATCTAAGGCTCTAGTCTGAGTAAAAGGCTTATCTAAGGCTCTAGTCTGAGTCAGGGTAAACAGCTTATCTAGTCTGAGTAGGCTCTAGTCTAGTCTGAGTAAACAGGCTTATCTAAGGCTCTAGTCTGAGTCAGGGTAAACGGCTTATCTAAGGCTCTAATCTGAGTCAGGGTAAAGGGCTTATCTAAGGCTCTGTCTGAGTAAAAGGCTTATCTAAGGCTCTAGTCTGAGTCAGGGTAAAGCTTATCTAAGGCTCTAGTCTGAGTAAAGGCTTATCTAAGGCTCTAGTCTGAGTCAGGGTAAACAGCTTATCTAAGGCTCTAGTCTGAGTAAAAGGCTTATCTAAGGCTCTAGTCTGAGTCAGGGTAAAGGGCTTATCTAAGGCTCTAGTCTGAGTCAGGGTAAAGGGCTTATCTAAGGCTCTAGTCTGAGTCAGGGTAAAGGGCTTATCTAAGGCTCTAGTCTGAGTCAGGGTAAACGGCTTATCTAAGGCTCTAGTCTGAGTCAGGGTAAAGGGCTTATCTAAGGCTCTAGTCTGAGTCAGGGTAAACAGCTTATCTAAGGCTCTAGTCTGAGTCAGGGTAAAGGGCTTATCTAAGGCTCTAGTCTGAGTCAGGGTAAAGGGCTTATCTAAGGCTCTAGTCTGAGTCAGGGTAAAGGGCTTATCTAAGGCTCTAGTCTGAGTAAAAGGCTTATCTAAGGCTCTAGTCTGAGTCAGGGTAAAGGGCTTATCTAAGGCTCTAGTCTGAGTAAAAGGCTTATCTAAGGCTCTAGTCTGAGTCAGGGTAAAGGGCTTATCTAAGGCTCTAGTCTGAGTCAAGGTAAACAGCTTATCTAAGGCTCTAGTCAGGGTAAACAGCTTATCTAAGGCTCTAGTCTGAGTCAGGGTAAAGGGCTTATCTAAGGCTCTAGTCTGAGTCAGGGTAAACAGCTTATCTAAGGCTCTAGTCTGAGTCAGGGTAAAGGGCTTATCTAAGGCTCTAGTCTGAGTCAGGGTAAACAGCTTATCTAAGGCTCTAGTCTGAGTCAGGGTAAAGGGCTTATCTAAGGCTCTAGTCTGAGTAAAAGGCTTATCTAAGGCTCTAGTCTGAGTCAGGGTAAAGGGCTAAGGCTCTAGTCGGAGTCAGGGTAAACAGCTTATCTAAGGCTCTAGTCTGAGTCAGGGTAAAGGGCTTATCTAAGGCTCTAGTCTGAGTCAGGGTAAAGGGCTTATCTAAGGCTCTAGTCTGAGTCAGGTAAACAGCTTATCTAAGGCTCTAGTCAGGGTAAACAGCTTATCTAAGGCTCTAGTCTGAGTCAGGGTAAAGGGCTTATCTAAGGCTCTAGTCTGAGTCAGGGTAAACAGCTTATCTAAGGCTCTAGTCTGAGTCAGGGTAAAGGGCTTATCTAAGGCTCTAGTCTGAGTAAAAGGCTTATCTAAGGCTCTAGTCTGAGTCAGGGTAAAGGGCTAAGGCTCTAGTCGGAGTCAGGGTAAACAGCTTATCTAAGGCTCTAGTCTGAGTCAGGGTAAAGGGCTTATCTAAGGCTCTAGTCTGAGTCAGGGTAAACAGCTTATCTAAGGCTCTAGTCTGAGTAAAAGGCTTATCTAAGGCTCTAGTCTGAGTCAGGGTAAACAGCTTATCTAAGGCTCTAGTCTGAGTCAGGGTAAAGGGCTTATCTAAGGCTCTAGTCTGAGTCAGGGTAAACAGCTTATCTAAGGCTCTAGTCTGAGTCAGGGTAAACAGCTTATCTAAGGCTCTAGTCTGAGTCAGGGTAAACAGCTTATCTAAGGCTCTAGTCTGAGTCAGGGTAAAGGGTGGGCATGTTCTCTGCTATCCACCATGTTTCAGTTATTATCGGGGGTATAGGGAAGGGTCACTTGTTTATTTTCCCCCCAAGCGTTCAGGGAGAATCAGGTCAAATCATATATTTTAATGAAGGGAGGGCCATCCATGTTATTTTCAGATAGGTCAGATTTTCTAGAAGGTATCACTCGTTCTAAATAAGGCCCAGTCTCTCATCCGTTATTACTAAACATCATCATCATTAAAAGAGCCTGCCTAAAAGATGACATGAGTCTCTCTCTCAGCAGAACACTACGACACCCTGAAGCCCTGGTGAAATGTATCCTTTTGAGTTCCGTCAAAGTGTTCCGATGTTCCGAGGCCTTTTGAGTTCCGTCACAGTGTTCCGATGTTCCGAGGCCTTTTGAGTTCCTTCACAGTGTTCCGAGGCCTTTTGAGTTCCGTCACAGTGTTCCGATGTTCCGAGGCCTTTTGAGTTCCGTCAGAGTGTTCCAATGTTCCGAGGCCTTCTGACAAATCCTGTCAAATGACGGGGCTTTATCCCTCCAAACAGGCACTACATTATACAAATCACCAGCTTTACCGTGCGTGATGTTTCTCTTTAAGCTGATGAATGAATACATGGGATGAGGAAGAAGGCTATTCTAGCTGCAGTTCTATATCTGTGTCATATAACGGTCAGCGGTTCCAGGTATTTGCTCTCTCCGCCTGCTATTGCAGCTTTCTATCTAAAAGGTTCATTTAGCCAGCCGCTCTTCTATCTAAAGGTCCATTTAGCCAACCGCTCTTCTATCTAAAGGTCCATTTAGCCAACCGCTCTTCTATCTAAAGGTCCATTTAGCCAACCGCTCTTCTATCTAAAGGTCCATTTAGCCAACCGCTCTTCTATCTAAAGGTCCATTTAGTGTCTATTCTGCATTAGATTGAGGCCCACGACCCTTCCCTCTCCCATGACACACCAATCACCCTGGCTCTGCTCTGCCCACTGCTATTCAGAGAGCTAACACAGAATCTCCCATGACACACCAATCACCCTGGCTCTGCTCTGCCCACTGCTAATGTCACTGCTATTCAGAGAGCTAACACAGAATCTCCCATGACACACCAATCACCCTGGCTCTGCTCTGCCCACTGCTAATGTCACTGCTGTTCAGAGAGCTAACACAGAATCTCCCATCGGCTGCCCAACGTATTTCTGCTACCCGGGGTAATAAATAATAAGACAGTCTGGCCTGTACCTGGTCTGACTGCAGAGTGTGTGTGTGTGTGTGTGTGTGTGTGTGTGTGTGTGTGTGTGTGTGTGTGTGTGTGTGTGTGTGTGTGTGTGTGTGTGTGTGTGTGTGTGTGTGTGTGTGTGTGTGTGTAACATTTTCCCTGGGTCGAACACTGAGGCGTCATAAATTCCACAGATGCTCTGGTCCTGCCGGTGTGATCTCCTGTGCTCAGTAGAAAGCCCGAGACCTCTTAATATAATATAATATAATAATAATATATGCCATTTAGCAGACGCTTTTATCCAAAGCGACTTACAGTCATGTGTGCATACATTCTACGTATGGGTGGTCCCGGGGATCGAACCCACTACCCTGGCGTTACAAGCGCCATGCTCTACCAACTGAGCTCGTTGTCATTTCACACCCGGGAAGGGGAGGGAGGAGACGCCAAATCAGGAGGAGGGATCCACTCATGAAGTTGGAAGTCCTACCCAGTTGATCATGTCGTCATGGCAATGCCTTTATCTCTGTGGGTTTTTTTTTACACACGTACGCACACACACAATCTCAGCTGAGTTTCTGTTCCGTCTGTGTGTCATGCTGCCAGCTGATCTGATCAACCCACATGAAGCCAGTTCCTCCTCCTCCTCAATAATAACAACAAGGAACTGTTAGAGGAATGGATTTCCTCAGATAACCCCTGCCTACTTCCTCTTCCTGTCTTCCTTCGATGCTGTTTAATTACAAACACTGTGTTCAGGTGGTTAGGGCTTCCTCCCCCTCTCCTTCCTCTTCCTCTCGTCACTGAGCCTTCGATGCTGTTTAATTACTAACACTGTGTTCAGGTGGTTAGGCTTCCTCCCCTCCCCTCCTCCTCCTCTTCCTCTCGTCACTGAGCCTTCGATGCTGTTTAATTACTAACACTGTGTTCAGGTGGTTAGGGCTTCCTCCTCCTCCTCTTCCTCTCTCTCACTGAGCCTTCGATGCTGTTTAATTACTAACACTGTGTTCAGGTGGTTAGGGCTTCCTCCTCCTCCTCTTCCTCTCTCGTCACTGAGCCTTCGATGCTGTTTAATTACTAACACTGTGTTCAGGTGGTTAGGGCTTCCTCCTCCTCCTCTTCCTCTCTTGTCACTGAGCCTTCGATGCTGTTTAATTACTAACACTGTGTTCAGGTGGTTAGGCTTCCTCCTCCTCCTTCCTCTCTCGTCACTGAGCCTTCGATGCTGTTTAATTACTAACACTGTGTTCAGGTGGTTAGTGCTTCCTCCTCCTCCTTCCCTCTCTCGTCACTGGAGCCTTCGATGCTGTTTAATTTACTAACACTGTGTTCAGGTGGTTAGGGCTTCCTCCCCCCTCTTCCTCTTCCTCTCGGCCACTGAGCCTTCGATGCTGTTTAATTACAAACACTGTGTTCAGGTGGTTAGTGCTCCTCCTCCTCCTCTTCCTCTCTCGTCACTGAGCCTTCTGATGCTGTTTAATTACTAACACTGTGTTCAGGTGTGAGGGCTTCCTCCTCCTCCTCTTCCTCTCTCGTCACTGAGCCTTCGATGCTGTTTAATTACAAACACTGTGTTCAGGTGGCTAGGGCTTCCTCCTCCTCTTTCCTCTCTCGTCACTGTGCCTTCGATGCTGTTTAATTACTAACACTGTGTTCAGGTGGTTAGGGCTTCCTCCTCCTCCTCTTCCTCTCGCCACTGAGCTCGATGCTGTTTAATTACTAACACTGTTCAGGTGGTTAGTGCTTCCTCCTCCTCCTCTTCCTCTCTCGTCACTGAGCCTTCGATGCTGTTTAATTACTAACACTGTGTTCAGGTGGTTAGGGCTTCCTCCTCCTCTTCCTCTCTCGTCACTGAGCCTTCGATGCTGTTTAATTACTAACACTGTGTTCAGGTGGTTAGGGCTTCCTCCTCCTCCTCCTCTTCCTCTCTCGTCACTGAGCCTTTGATGCTGTTTAATTACTAACACTGTGTTCAGGTGGTTAGGGCTTCCTCCTCCTCTTCCTCTCTCGTCACTGAGCCTTCGATGCTGTTTAATTACTAACACTGTGTTCAGGTGGTTAGTGCTTCCTCCTCCTTCTCTTCCTCTCTCGTCACTGAGCCTTCGATGCTGTTTAATTACTAACACTGTGTTCAGGTGGTTAGGGCTTCCTCCTCCTCTTCCTCTCTCTTCACTGAGCCTTCGATGCTGTTTAATTACTAACACTGTGTTCAGGTGGTTAGGGCTTCCTCCTCCTCCTCCTCTTCCTCTCTCGTCACTGAGCCTTCGATGGTGTTTAATTACTAACACTGTGTTCAGGTGGTTAGGGCTTCCTCCTCCTCTTCCTCTCTCGTCACTGAGCCTTCGATGCTGTTTAATTACTAACACTGTGTTCAGGTGGTTAGTGCTTCCTCCTCCTTCTCTTCCTCTCTCGTCACTGAGCCTTCGATGCTGTTTAATTACTAACACTGTGTTCAGGTGGTTAGGGCTTCCTCCTCCTCTTCCTCTCTCTTCACTGAGCCTTCGATGCTGTTTAATTACTAACACTGTGTTCAGGTGGTTAGGGCTTCCTCCTCCTCTTCCTCTCTCTTCACTGAGCCTTCGATGCTGTTTAATTACTAACACTGTGTTCAGGTGGTTAGGGCTTCCTCCTCCTCCTCCTCTTCCTCTCTCGTCACTGAGCCTTCGATGGTGTTTAATTACTAACACTGTGTTCAGGTGGTTAGGGCTTCCTCCTCCTCTTCCTCTCTCGTCACTGAGCCTTCGATGCTGTTTAATTACTAACACTGTGTTCAGGTGGTTAGTGCTTCCTCCTCCTTCTCTTCCTCTCTCGTCACTGAGCCTTCGATGCTGTTTAATTACTAACACTGTGTTCAGGTGGTTAGGGCTTCCTCCTCCTCTTCCTCTCTCTTCACTGAGCCTTCGATGCTGTTTAATTACTAACACTGTGTTCAGGTGGTTAGGGCTTCCTCCTCCTTTTCCTCTCTCGTCACTGAGCCTTCGATGGTGTTTAATTACTAACACTGTGTTCAGGTGGTTAGGGCTTCCTCCTCCTCCTCCTCTTCCTCTCTCGTCACTGAGCCTTCGATGGTGTTTAATTACTAACACTGTGTTCAGGTGGTTAGGGCTTCCTCCTCCTCTTCCTCTCTCGTCACTGTGTTCAGCTGTTTCAGGTTGAGGCCTGGTTAGACTGATGAATAATTCAGTCAGCTTCCATCAGCTCTGAGGTTCTTCATTAAAGTCAGTCAGCCTGTCGCTTATATGCATGAAGTCGATTAACCTGTTTAAACAGGGCCTGGCTTGTCCTCCCTCACATCCCTCTACCCCTCCCCCTCTACCCCTCCCTCACCTCCCCTCCCCCTCTACCCCCTCCCCTCCCCCTCTACCCCTCCCTCACCTCCCCCTCCCCCTCTACCCCTCCCTCACCTCCCCTCCCACTCCTCCCTCCACCCCTCCCCCACCCACCCCTCCCCTCCCACCCCCTGTAATGAACTACCAGAGGAGAGGGCTTTACCCCTGTAATGAACTACCAGAGGAGAGGGCTTTACCCCTGTAATGAACTACCAGAGGAGAGGGCTTTACCCCCTGTAATGAACTACTAGAGGAGAGGGCTTTACCCCCTGTAATGAACTACCAGAGGAGAGGGCTTTACCCCCTGTAATGAACTACTAGAGGAGAGTGCTTTACCCCCTGTAATGAACTACTAGAGGAGAGGGCTTTACCCCCTGTAATGAACTACTAGAGGAGAGGGCTTTACCCCCTGTAATGAACTACTAGAGGAGAGGGCTTTACCCCTGTAATGAACTACCAGAGGAGAGGGCTTTACCCCTGTAATGAACTACCAGAGGAGAGGCTTTACCCTGTAATGAACTACTAGAGGAGAGGGCTTTACCCCTGTAATGAACTACTAGAGGAGAGGGCTTTACCCCTGTAATGAACTACCAGAGGAGAGGGCTTTACCCCCGTGGTTCCTGTAATGAACTACTAGAGGAGAGGGCTTTACCCCCTGTAATGAACTACTAGAGGAGAGGGCTTTACCCCCTGTAATGAACTACTAGAGGAGAGGGCCTTTAATCTCATTAAATCACCTGACACACACCCCCTGCCTTTAATCTCATTAATCACCTGACACACACCCCCCTGCCTTTAATCTCATTAAAGCGGTCTGACCTCACGGCTGACTCCGTGCCACTTTGCCAATCTCCAAACAAAGGCTGTGTGTGTGTGTGTGTGTGTGTGTGTGTGTGTGTGTGTGTGTGTGTGTGTGTGTGTGTGTGTGTGTGTGTGTGTGTGTGTGTGTGTGTGTGTGTGTGTGTGTGTGTGTGTGTGTGTGTGTGTGTGTGTGTGTGTGTGTGTGTGTGTGTGTGTGTGTGTGTGTGTGGTAACCCAGGTAACCCAGGTCTTGTCACCGATTCCCAACTCAGCTCACAACACAAGAATGTCTCCAGTTCCTCCCTCTCCAGTTCCCCCCTCTCCCGTTCCTCCCTCTCCCCTCTCTCGTTCCTCCCTCTCCCGTTCCTCCCTCTCCCTCTCCCGTTCCTCCCTCTCCCGTTCCTCCCTCTCCCCTCTCCCGTTCCTCCCTCCCGTTTCTCCCTCTCCCGTTCCTCCCTCTCCCCCTCTCCCGTTCCTCCCGTTCCTCCCTCTCCCGTTCCTCCCTCTCCCTCTCCCTCTCCCGCTTCCTCCCTCTCCCCTCTCCCTCTCCCGTTCCTCCCTCTCCCGTTCCTCCCTCTCCCCTCTCCCGTTCCTCCCTCTCCCCTCTCCCGTTCCTCCCTCTCCCTCTCCCGTTCCTCCCGCTCCTCCCGTTCCTCCCTCTCCCGTTCCTCCCTCTCCCTCTCCCTCTCCCGTTCCTCCCTCTCCCTCTCCCTCTCCCTCTCCCGCTCCTCCCTCTCCCGCTCCTCCCTCTCCCTCTCCCGTTCCTCCCTCTCCCGTTCCTCCCTCTCCCTCTCCCGCTCCTCCCTCTCCCTCTCCCGCTCCTCCCTCTCCCGTTCCTCCCTCTCCCTCTCCCGTTCCTCCCTCTCCCTCTCCCGTTCCTCCCTCTCCCTCTCCCGTTCCTCCCTCTCCCCTCTCCCGTTCCTCCCTCTCCTTCTCCCGTCCTCCCTCTCCCCTCTCCCGTTCCTCCCTCTCCCCCTCTCCCGCTCCTCCCTCTCCCGTTCCTCCCTCTCCCTCTCCCCCGCTCCTCCCTCTCCCTCTCCCGTTCCTCCCTCTCCCTCTCCCGCTCCTCCCTCGCCAGTTCCTCCCCGCCAGTTCCTCCTCGCCAGTTCCTCCCTCGCCCGTTCCTCCCTCTCCCCTCTCCCGCTCCTCCCTCTCCCGCTCCTCCCTCTCCCCTCTCCCGTTCCTCCCTCTCCCCTCTCCCCGCTCCTCCCTCTCCCCTCTCCCGTTCCTCCCTCTCCCTTCTCCCGTTCCTCCCTCTCCCTCTCCCGTTCCTCCCTCTCCCCTCTCCCGTTCCTCCCTCTCCCCTCTCCCGTTCCTCCCTCTCCCCTCTCCCGTTCCTCCCTCTCCCGTTCCTCCCTCTCCCCTCTCCCGTTCCTCCCTCTCCCCTCTCCCGTTCCTCCCTCTCCCGTTCCTCCCTCTCCCCTCTCCCGCTCCTCCCTCTCTCTTCTCCAGTTCCTCCCTCGCCAGTTCCTCCCTCGCCAGTTCCTCCCTCGCCAGTTCCTCCCTCGCCAGTTCCCCCTCGCCAGTTCCCCCTCGCCAGTTCCCCCTCGCCAGTTCCCCCTCTCCAGTTCCCCCTCTCCAGTTCCCCCTCTCCAGTTCCCCCTCGCCAGTTCCCCCTCGCCAGTTCCCCTCGCCAGTTCCCCCTCTCCAGTTCCCCCTCGCCAGTTCCCCCTCGCCAGTTCCCCCTCTCCAGTTCCTCCCTCTCCAGTTCCCCCCGCCAGTTCCCCCTCGCCAGTTCCCCTCTCCAGTTCCTCCCTCTCCAGTTCCTCCCCTCCTCCAGTTCCTCCCTCTCCAGTTCCTCCCCTCTCCAGTTCCTCCCCTCTCCAGTTCCTCCCCTCTCCAGTTCCTCCCCTCTCCAGTTCCTCCCCTCTCCAGTTCCTCCCCCTCCAGTTCCTCCCCCTCCAGTTCCTCCCCTCTCCAGTTCCTCCCCCTCCAGTTCCTCCCCTCTCCAGTTCCTCCCCTCTATGTCTCTCTGTCTGCAGCAGGCTCCTCTCTATCTGCTCAGTAGGCTCCTCTCTATCTCTCTGTCTGCAGCAGGCCTCTCTCTGTCTCTCTGTCTGCAGCAGGCCCCTCTCTGTCTGCAACAGGCCCCGCTCTGTCTGCAGCAGGCCTCTCTCTGTCTGCAGCAGGCCCCTCTATGTCTCTCTGTCTGCAGCAGGCCCCTCTCTATCTCTCTGTCTGCAGCAGGCCTCTCTCTGTCTGCAGCAGGCCCCTCTCTGTCTGCAACAGGCCTCTCTCTGTCTGCAGCAGGCCTCTGTCTGCAGACCTCTCTCTGTCTGCAGCAGGCCTCCCTGTCTGCAGCAGGCTCTCTCTGTCTGCAGCAGGCTTCTCTCTGTCTCTCTGTCTGCAGCAGGCCTCTCTCTGTCTCTCTGTCTACAGCAGGCCCCTCTCTGTCTGCAGCAGGCCTCAAACAATTTGATTCAAATTGTTTGATTTAAATCTCTGTCAGTTTTGTTGAGTTTCAACGTTTGAATGCCATGACAGAGAGAGGCCTGCTGCAGACAGAGAGAGGCCTGCTGCAGACAGAGAGAGGCCTGCTGCAGACAGAGAGGGGCCTGCTGCAGACAGAGAGATAGAGAGGGGCCTGCTGCAGACAGAGAGACAGAGAGAGGCCTGCTGCAGACAGAGAGAGGCAGAGAGAGGCCTGCTGCAGACAGAGAGGGGAGAGAGGCCTGCTGTAGACAGAGAGACAGAGAGAGGCCTGCTGCAGACAGAGAGACAGAGAGAGGCCTGCTGCAGACAGAGAGAGGCCTGCTGCAGACAGAGAGAGGCCTGCTGCAGACAGAGAGAGGCCCTGCTGCAGACAGAGAGAGGCCTGCTGCAGACAGAGAGAGGCCTGTTGCAGACAGAGAGGGGCCTGCTGCAGACAGAGAGAGGCCTGCTGCAGACAGAGAGATAGAGAGGGGCCTGCTGCAGACAGAGAGACATAGAGGGGCCTGCTGCAGACAGAGAGAGGCCTGCTGCAGACAGAGCGGGGCCTGTTGCAGACAGAGAGAGGCCTGCTGCAGACAGAGAGATAGAGAGAGGCCTGCTGCAGACAGAGAGATAGAGAGGGGCCTGCTGCAGACAGAGAGACATAGAGGGGCCTGCTGCAGACAGAGAGACAGAGAGGGGCCTGCTGCAGATAGAGAGACAGAGAGGGGCCTGCTGTGTGCTGTGTGGTCCTTCTGTAGCTCAGTTGGTAGAGCATGGCGCTTGTAACGCCAGGGTAGTGGGTTCGATCCCCGGGACCACCCATACGTAGAATGTATGCACACATGACTGTAAGTCGCTTTGGATAAAAGCGTCTGCTAAATGGCATATATTATTAC
>NW_025749764.1:0-22710 GCF_021184085.1 Oncorhynchus gorbuscha | reverse complement strand
CCTCCATGTCCCCCTCTCCTCTCTCCTCCCTCTTCCTCTCCCTCTCCCCCAGTGGTTTACCCTTCATGCCCCCTCTCCTCTCCCTCTCCTCTCTCCTCCCTCTCCCTCTCCCCCAGTGGTTTACCCTCCATGTCCCCTCTCTCCTCTCTCCTCTCCTCTCCCTCTCCCCCAGTGGTTTACCCTTCATGTCCCCCTCTCCTCTCTCCTCCCTCTCTCTCTCCCCCAGTGGTTTACCCTCCATGTCCCCCTCCTCCTCTCCTCCCTCTCTCTCTCTCCCCCAGTGGTTTACCCTCCATGTCCCTCTCTCCTCTCTCCTCTCTATCCCTCTTCCTCTCCCCCAGTGTTTACCCTCCATGTCCCCCTCTCCTCCTCTCCTCCCTCTCTCTCCCTCCCAGTGGTTTTACCCTCCATGCCCCTCTTCTCTTGTTGACAGATTTCAGCGAGAGAATGAGGGACATAGAGATAGGGCACCACCCTCTATTATGCCAAAAGCACAGAGATTCTAAAGAGAGAGAGAGAGAGAGAGAGAGAAAGAGAGAGAGAGAGAGAGAGAGAGAGAGAGAGAGAGAGAGAGAGAGAGAGAGAGAGAGAGAATGAGGGACATAGAAAGAAAGAAAGAAAGAAAAGAAAGAAAGAAAGAAAGAAAGAAAGAAAGAGATTCTAAAGAACTTATTCCAGAAAGTCAGAAAGAAAGAAAGAAAGAAAGAAAGAAAGTTAAAGATAGACACTAGAAAGAAAGAAAGTCAAAGAAAGAAAGATAGAAAAGATAGAAAGAAAGAAAGATAGAAAGCCTAAAGAGAAAGAAAGATAGAAACATAGAAAGAGAAAGTGAGAAAGAAAGAAAGATAGACAGAAAGAGAGAAACATTGAAAGAAAGAAAGAAAGATAATGTTAAAGAAAGAAAGATAGAAAGAAAGAAAGAAAGAAAGAAAGAGAGTAATATGAACTTATTCAGCCAGGAGAGACGCCAGTCAGTTAACCACTGGACACTGGAAAGGTCAGTTGTGTTTAACGACGTTGCAGTAGGTCACTTTAGCCTAATGACAGCTGTAGACATATCAACGATGGTGAAGTAGGATATACAGGGATGTACTAGTCTGTTTGTAATAAAGAATAACATTGATAATCCTAAGTTTGATCTCACTCTTCTTTTTCTCTCACTCACTCTCTTTCCTCCCTTTTTTTTCTCTGATCACTCCCTCTCTACAGATCTTAAAACACAAGTTCTGTAGTCTGACACTGAGAGACAAGACATCAGCATGGAGAAAGAGACGCAGCACAGATATTGGAAAGCGTGGCTAAGGACATGCTCTATATACTGTATGGTTGTCTGTAGTTTCAGTTTAAGGAAGAGGAGAACTAAAACCACTATCATCCTCAGACATGAAGAATGAACACTGGCTCCTCAGTTTAGAGCTACGTGGCTGCAGTAACACACCACTATCATCCTCAGACATGAAGAATGAACACTGGCTCTCAGTTTAGAGCTACGTGGCTGCAGTTACACACCACTATCATCCTCAGACATGAAGAATGAACACTGGCTCCTCAGTTTGAGCTACGTGGCTGCAGTTACACACCACTATCATCCCTCAGACATGAAGAATGAACACTGGCTCCTCAGTTTAGCGCAATGTGGCTGCATCAGGACAGAGGGATTTTTAAGCATTCACACAAACACACACTAATATTGCCATACTCTGTCCCTCTCCATAACCCCTTTTCTCTCACTCTCTGTCTGTCTCTTTCTCTCTCACTTCCTCTCTCTCGCTCTCTCACTTCCTCACACTCATTTTTCTCACTCACTCAGACATGGAAATCACAGTTAGTAGCAGCTGTCTCTTAAACAAACCAGACCGTCACTGATTCAAACTGGCACCAATCAGGGAAGGTGCCTGTCATCATGTTTAGCTGGCCACACACTCTCCTATATGTTAGAGTAGCCAGGTGTAACATGCTGCAGAGAAAGACCAGATTAGGTCTAGGTCTTAGCAATAGCCACACCCATCTCTTTAGGATTGACACGATCATGTCATTTGTTGCCTGACAGACTGCATCTGTAATGACTTGCCAAGGTGCCTTAGTAGCATGTGGACAATGCATATGGTTGTGAGAAATGGTGATTAACTTGGGATCATGGATGATATGATTCTCTGATCTGATGTTATGCTTATTAACTGGTCAGTGACATGATCATGTTATTCCACTTTTTACATACTTACCCTGATGACTTGTCCAATGGAATTCTACACACCATAGTTAGAGTTGTGGTTGAAGCCAGGGTTATGGTTGAACTGGGATGTGGACATGGAGCTAGGTTTATGGTTGGGTCTAAGGTTAGGGTTGAACCGGGATGTGTACATGGAGCTAGGTTTAGGGTTGGGTCTAAAGTTAGTGTTGAACCAGGATGTGTACATGGAGCTAGGTTTAGGGTTGGGTCTAAAGTTAGTGTTGAACCAGGATGTGTACATGGAGCTAGGTTTAGGGTTGGGTCTAAAGTTAGTGTTGAACCAGGATGTGTACATGGAGCTAGGTTTAGGGTTGGGTCTAAGGTTAGGGTTGAACCGGGATGTGTACATGGAGCTAGGTTTAGGGTTGGGTCTAAAGTTAGGGTTGAACCAGGATGTGTACATGGAGCTAGGTTTATGGTTGGGTCTAAAGTTAGTGTTGAACAGGATGTGTACATGGAGCTAGGTTTAGGGTTGGGTCCTAAAGTTAGTGTTGAACTGGGATGTTACATGGAGCTAGGTTTAGGGTTGGGTCTAAGGTTAGGGTTGAACCGGGATGTGTACATGGAGCTAGGTTTAGGGTTGGGTCTAAAGTTAGGGTTGAACCAGGATGTGTACATGGAGCTAGGTTTAGGGTTGGGTCTAAGGTTAGGGTTGAACCAGGATGTGGGCATGGAGCTAGGTTTAGGGTTGGGTCTAAGGTTAGGGTTGAACCAGGATGTGGGCATGGAGCTAGGTTTAGGGTTGGGTCTAAAGGTTAGGGTTGAACCAGGATGTGGACATGGAGCTAGGTTTAGGGTTGGGTCTAAGGTTAGGGTTGAACCAGGATGTGTACATGGAACTAGGTTTAGGAGGTTGGGTCTAAGGTTAGGGTTGAACCAGGATGTGGACATGGAGCTAGGTTTAGGGTTGGGTCTAAGGTTAGGGTTGAACCAGGATGTGTACATGGAGCTAGGTTTAGGGTTGGGTCTAAGGTTAGGGTTGAACCAGGATGTGTACATGGAGCTAGGTTTAGGGTTGGGTCTAAAGTTAGTGTTGAACCAGGATGTGTACATGGAGCTAGGTTTAGGGTTGGGTCTAAAGTTAGTGTTGAACCAGGATGTGTACATGGAGCTAGGTTTAGGGTTGGGTCTAAGGTTAGGGTTGTTTCCAGGGATGTGTACATGGAGCTAGGTTTAGGAATTTGGGTCTAAAGTTAGGGTTGAACCAGGATGTGTACATGGAGCTAGGTTTATGGTTGGGTCTAAAGTTAGTGTTGAACCAGGATGTGTACATGGAACTAGGTTTAGGGTTGGGTCTAAAGTTAGTGTTGAACCGGGATAATGTACATGGAAACTAGGTTTAAGGTTGGGTCTAAGGTTAGGGTTGAACAGGGATGTGTACATGGAGCTAGGTTTAGGGTTGGGTCTAAAGTTAGGGTTGAACCAGGATGTAGACATGGAGCTAGGTTTAGGGTTAGGTCTAAGGTTAGGGTTGAACCAGGATGTGGGCATGGAGCTGGGATTTAGGGTTGGGTCTAAAGGTTAGGGTTGAACAGGATGTTGGGCATGGAGCTAGGTTTAGGGTTGGGTCTAAGGTTAGGGTTGAACCAGGATGTGGACATGGAGCTAGGTTTAGGGTTGGGTCTAGGTTAGGGTTGAACCAGGATGTGTACATGGAGCTAGGTTTAGGGTTGGGTCTAAGGTTAGGGTTGAACCAGGATGTGGGCATGGAGCTAGGTTTAGGGTTGGGTCTAAGGTTAGGGTTGAACCAGGATGTGTACATGGGCTAGGTTTAGGGTTGGGTCTAAGGTTAGGGTTGAACCAGGATGTGTACATGGAGCTAGGTTTAGGGTTGGGTCTAAAGTTGGGTTGAACCAGGATGTGGACATGGAGCTAGGTTTAGGGTTGGGTCTAAGATTGAGGTTGAACCATGATGTGAACATGGAAGCTAGGTTTAGGGTTGGGTCTAAGGTTAGGGTTGAACCAGGATGTGTACATGGAGCTGAGTTTAGGGTTGGGTCTAAGGTTAGGGTTGAACCAGGATGTGTACATGGAGCTAGGTTTAGGGTTGGGTCTAAGGTTAGGGTTGAACCAGGATGTGGACATGGAGCTAGGTTTAGGGTTGGGTCTAAGGTTGGGTTGAACCAGGATGTGTACATGGAGCTAGGTTTAGGGTTGGGTCTAAGGTTAGGGTTGAACCAGGATGTGTACATGGAGCTAGGTTGAGGTTGGGTCTAAGGATTAGGGTTGAGACCAGGATGTGTACATGGAGCTAGGTTTAGGGTTGGGTCTAAGGGTTAGGGTTGAACCAGGATGTGTACATGGAGCTAGGTTTCGGGTTGGGTCTAAGGTTAGGGTTGAACCGGGATGTGGACATGGAGCTAGGTTTATGGTTGGGTCTAAGGTTAGGGTTGAACCAGGGATGACATGAAGCTAGGTTTAGGGTTAGGTCTAAGGTTAGGGTTGAACCAGGATGTGTACATGGAGCTAGGTTTAGGGTTGGGTCTAAGGTTTGGGTTGAACCAGGATGTGTACATGGAGCTAGGTTTAGGGTTGGGTCTAAGGTTAGGGTTGAACCAGGATGTGGACTAGCTAGGTTTGGGAGGGTTGGGTCTAAGGTTAGGGTTGAACCAGGATGTGTACATGGGCTAGGTTTAGGGTTGGGTCCTAAGGTTAGGGTTGAACCAGGATGTACATGGAGCTAGGTTTAGGGTTGGGTCTAAGGTTAGGGTTGAACCAGGATGTGGACATGGAGCTAGGTTTAGGGTTGGGTCTAAGGTTAGGGTTGAACAGGATGTACATGGAGCTAGGTTTAGGGTTGGGTCTAAGGTTAGGGTTGAACCAGGATGTGGACATGGAGCTAGGTTTAGGGTTGGGTCTAAGGTTAGGGTTGAACCAGGATGTGTACATGGAGCTAGGTTAGGGTTGGGTCTAGGTTAGGGTTGAACCAGGATGTGTACATGGAGCTAGGTTTAGGGTTGGGTCTAAGGTTAGGGTTGAACCAGGATGTGGACATGGAGCTAGGTTTAGGGTTGGGTCTAAGGTTAGGGTTGAACCAGGATGTGGACATGGAGCTAGGTTTTAGGGTTGGGTCTAAGGTTAGGGTTGAACCAGGATGTGTACATGGAGCTAGGTTTAGGGTTGGGTCTAAGGTTAGGGTTGAACCAGGATGTGGACATGGAGCTAGGTTTAGGGTTGGGTCTAAGGTTAGAGGTTGAACCAGGATGTGGACATGGAGCTAGGTTTAGGGTTGGGTCTAAGGTTAGGGTTGAACCAGGATGTGGACATGGAGCTAGGTTTAGGGTTGGGTCTAAGGTTAGTGTTGAACCAGGA
This sequence comes from Oncorhynchus gorbuscha, assembly GCF_021184085.1. Taxonomy (NCBI): domain Eukaryota; kingdom Metazoa; phylum Chordata; class Actinopteri; order Salmoniformes; family Salmonidae; genus Oncorhynchus; species Oncorhynchus gorbuscha. The sequence continues at coordinate 17,168 of NW_025749764.1, read as the reverse complement.
TGTGTACATGGAGCTAGGTTTAGGGTTGGGTCTAAGGTTAGGGTTGAACCAGGATGTGGACATGGAGCTAGGTTTAGGGTTGGGTCTAAGGTTAGGGTTGAACCAGGATGTGGACATGGAGCTAGGTTTAGGGTTGGGTCTAAGGTTAGGGTTGAACCAGGATGTGGACATGGAGCTAGGTTTAGGGTTGGGTCTAAGGTTAGGGTTGAACCAGGATGTGGACATGGAGCTAGGTTTAGGGTTGGGTCTAAGGTTAGGGTTGAACCAGGATGTGTACATGGAGCTAGGTTTAGGGTTGGGTCTAAGGTTAGGGTTGAACCAGGATGTGGACATGGAGCTAGGTTTAGGGTTGGGTCTAAGGTTAGGGTTGAACCAGGATGTGGACATGGAGCTAGGTTTAGGGTTGGGTCTAAGGTTAGGGTTGAACCAGGATGTGGACATGGAGCTAGGTTTAGGGTTGGGTCTAAGGTTAGTGTTGAACCAGGATGTGTACATGGAGCTAGGTTTAGGGTTGGGTCTAAGGTTAGGGTTGAACCAGGATGTGGACATGGAGCTAGGTTTAGGGTTGGGTCTAAGGTTAGGGTTGAACCAGGATGTGGACATGGAGCTAGGTTTAGGGTTGGGTCTAAGGTTAGGGTTGAACCAGGATGTGGACATGGAGCTAGGTTTAGGGTTGGGTCTAAGGTTAGGGTTGAACCAGGATGTGTACATGGAGCTAGGTTTAGGGTTGGGTCTAAGGTTAGGGTTGAACCAGGATGTGGACATGGAGCTAGGTTTAGGGTTGGGTCTAAGGTTAGGGTTGAACCAGGATGTGGACATGGAGCTAGGTTTAGGGTTGGGTCTACGGTTAGGTTGAACCAGGATGTGGACATGGAGCTAGGTTTAGGGTTGGGTCTAAGGTTAGGGTTGAACCAGGATGTGGACATGGAGCTAGGTTTAGGGTTGGGTCTAAGGTTAGGGTTGAACCAGGATGTGTACATGGAGCTAGGTTTAGGGTTGGGTCTAAGGTTAGGGTTGAACCAGGATGTGGACATGGAGCTAGGTTTAGGGTTGGGTCTAAGGTTAGGGTTGAACCAGGATGTGGACATGGAGCTAGGTTTAGGGTTGGGTCTAAGGTTAGGGTTGAACCAGGATGTGGACATGGAGCTAGGTTTAGGGTTGTTTTATTATTTTTAAATGTAACCTTTATTTAACTAGGCAAGAACAAATTCTTATTTACAATGACGGCCTAACCCTCACCCGGACTACGCTGGTCCAATTGTGCTCCGCCTTATGGGACTCCCAATCACGGCAGGTTGTGATACAGCCTGGAATCAAACCAGGGTCTGTAGTGATGCCTCTAACACTGAGATGCAGTGGGTTAGGGTTGAGCTGGTATGCGGACATGATGCCGGGGTTAGGGGTCAAATCAAATCAAATGCTTACTTACAAGCAACAATGCATTTTTTTTGTGTTGCTTAAAATAAAAAAATAAGAAGAACAAAGTAACACAATAAAATAACAATAACGAGACTATATACAGGGGGTACCGGTACCGAGTCAATGTGTAGGCTATATACAGGGGGTACCGGTACCGAGTCAATGTGTAGGCTATATACAGGGGGTACCGGTACCGAGTCAATGTGTAGGCTATATACAGGGGGTACCGGTACCGAGTCAATGTGTAGGCTATATACAGGGGGTACCGGTACAGAGTCAATGTGTAGGCTATATACAGGGGGTACCGGTACCGAGTCAATGTGTAGGCTATTTACAGGGGGTACCGGTACCGAGTCAATGTGTAGGCTATATACAGGGGGTACCGGTACCGAGTCAATGTGTAGGGGTACAGGTTAGTCCAGGTAATATGAGGCTAGGGTTGAACTGGGATGTGCACATGAAGCTAGGTTGAGGGTTAGGCTTTCGGTTAGGTTTAGGCTTAAGGTAAGGGTTTAAGTTATGGTTAGAGGACAGTGGGAGACATATCTGAATCAGGGCCTCCAATTAGTATTCCTCTTGATTAGATCCTCTCTTTCATATGTATATTGTTTATGTCTGATTACTGCCTATCTCACTCTAAATGACCTTGTTACATACCTTACATGTTGAAAGAAGTATTTACATCCACATAGGAAGTGATCTACAAAAAGTAAACGCTAGAATTCAATCAAATCCACCACCCTGAGGTGTTTACAGTGCACAGTATCTCTTTTTGCCATGGTAAATTCTAAATCCCATTCAGGCAGCAATTGTTTTTAACAGTGCAGAGGTAATTGTGTGTAGGAGTATCGGACCTCTGACCTATCTTACTCACCAACGCTCCAGCCCTCCCAACCTCTGACCGTTGCCCTTTGAACAGGCAGAGAAAGGTGCACCTTCAGACACTGAGGGAGAAATCAGAGCTAGACAGAATGACCCCCAGGGAGAGAATGAGGCTGAGGAAGCTGCAGGCTGCCGACGACAAGGCCAGGAGGCTTAGGTAGGAGACCATTAAGTACGCACGCACATACACACACAACACAACACACACACACACACACACACGGTCCATGACCAGTATAGAGCCTGTTGGGATTCTTCTGGGGCTGATGCATGGCTGGGTTCCCTTTAAAGATGAAGAGAGTTTTGTGTAAATGCATTCTCCCCTGCCCTAGTTTCCTTGGGCTGAACTGTGTTGGAGACGTGTCTACAGGGAACGATACTGAGAGCGACAGAGGGGTGGTGGATGGGAAGGACAACAGGCCAGGCAACAGGGCTATTGATGTGCTCTATGGAGTTTCAACTTTTAGCAGGACGCTGATATTATACAAGCCATGACCTTCTCTCTCTCCTCCATCTCTTTCTGTGTCTCTCTCTCTTTGTGTGGGTCTCTATCTGCCTGTGTTTCTTTCTCTCTCATTTTCTCTTTATCTATGTCCTTCCTCCTCTCTCTCCCTCTTTCCCACACTCTGTTGTTTCTGGTTGATAACTACAGTGTTATTTATTTTTTTAACCTTTATTTAACTCGGCAAGTCAGTTAAGAACAAATTCTTATTTTCAATGACTGCCTAAGAACAGTGGGTTAACTGCTTGGGGCAGAACGACAGATTTGTACCTTGTCAGGGGATTTGAACTTGCAACCTTTCGGTTACTAGTCCAACGCTCTAACCACTAGGCTACCCTAAGACTATGACCTCCTAGTCTTAATGATCAACATAACACACTGCCATCTCACTTTTATACTGTGTTGCATCATTCATCTACAGGTAACTGCCAAGATAAAGGAAACCCCAACATAGTGTCTTAATAGGTCACTGGGCACCACGAGTCAGAACAGCTTCAATGCACCTTGGCATAGATTCTAGGTGTCTGGAACTCTTGGAAGAATGCGACACCATTCTTCCATCATTTGGTGTTTTGTTGATGGAAAACACCTGTCTCAGGCTCCGCTCCAGAATCTCCCATAAGTGTTTAATTGTTTTTTTGTTTATTTTTTATTTATTTTACCTTTATTTTACTAGGCAAGTCAGTTAAGAACAAGTTCTTATTTTCAATGACGGCCTAGGAACAGTGGGTTAACTGCCTGTTCAGGGGCAGAACGACAGATTTTGTACCTTGTCAGCTCGGGGATTTGAACTTGCAACCTTTCAGTTACTAGTCCAATGCTCTAACCACTAGGCTACCCTGCCGGGTTGAGATCTGGTGACTGAGACGGCCATGGCATATGGTTTACATCGTTTTCATACTCATCAAATAATTTAGTGACCACTTGTGTCCTATGGATGTTGTCATCCTATGGGGGAATAGCCATGGTAGACTAAATACTTTTTTATACATGACCCTAAGGGTGTTTAACTCAGGAACCACACCTGTTTGGAAGCACCTGCTTTCATTATACTTTGTATCCCTCATGATCTCAAGGGTTTCCATTATTTTGGCAGTTACCTGTATATTAAGATATAAGGCAAGGGGTGTGTGGTATATATGGCCAATATACACGACTAAAGACTGTTCTTAAGTGGGACGCAGCGGAGTGCCTGGATACAGCCCTTAACCATGATATACCCATATGCCACTTATACCACAGCTTGAGGTACCTTATTTGCTATTATAAACTGGTTACCGACGTAAAAAATTAATGTTTTGTCATACACGTGGTATACAATCTGATATACAACTGTCAGTCAATCAGCATTCAGGTCTTAAACCAGCCAATTTATAATATAATGTAACACTACAGGAGACTTGCTGAGGAGAAATACCAGGAAAACCACTTCCCGAATGCAGGAGCTGAGCCGCCATTTCGAGAAAGTCAGTTTGGACATCTTGAATGTAAGTGAGACACAATTCTAAAAGTTGAATCAAAAGCTCTCTTAGGAAATAATGCATATAATTGGATGAAAAATGTTTTTGTTTTACCCTCTACGACTTTAATTACTTGAATTAACTAATTGTTTAAGTGCAATTAGTAGCCGGTTCTTTGGCCTGAGTTAAATTAAACTCTAAGGGTGTCCCTTCTCCGTAGACCTCGTTTGGTATTCCCTTATGTTCTCATTATTAATCACTTGCTTCATAATTGAAACTCCCCTAAAAAATATAAAAAACATTTGTCTTGTTAAAAAATTAAAAAGATACTTTTATGACTAATTGAATTGAAAACTCCATCACTTCCACCCAATAGGAGAGTGCAGGAGATGCAGCCCACCAGACTACACCAATCACAGCTGAGGACTACCGGTCGCTGGGTTGCTCACAACCAAAGGGAAGGCAGCAGCAGGACATGATGCGGAAATGTCTGAGCCAGTAGGGCGTGGTGAGTATGCTTCCTTCTTGTACCTTTTATTTCTGTTAATGATAGGATTATGATTTTATGCAGTACATCTTGGTTATTACTGCAGTACGTCTTGGTTGGCCTGCAGTACATCTTGGTTAGCCTGCAGTACATCTTGGATGGCCTGCACTACATCTTGGTTGGCCTGCAGTACGTCTTGGTTGGCCTGCAGTACATCTTGGTTGGCCTGCAGTACATCTTGGTTGGCCTGCACTACATCTTGGTTGGCCTGCAGTACATCTTGGATGGCCTGCAGTGCATCTTGGATGGCCTGCACTACATCTTGGTTGGCCTGCAGTACATCTTGGATGGCCTGCACTACATCTTGGTTGGCCTGCAGTACGTCTTGGTTGGCCTTGCAGTATATCTTGGTTGGCCTGCAGTACATCCAGGTTAGCTTGAGGTACATCTTGGTTAGCCTGTAGTACATCTTGGTTGGCCTGCAGTATATCTTGGTTGGCCTGCAGTACATCCAGGTTAGCTTGAGGTACACATCTTGGTTAGCCTGCAGTACATCTTGGTTGGCCTGCAGTACATCCAGGTTAGCTTGAGGTACATCTTGGTTAGCCTGAGTACATATTGGTTAGCCTGCAGTACATCTCCCCACCACTCTTTCTATAAAAAGTTGAGGGATGGTGCTGGAGAAAAGTAACTACTCAAATTCATAGACAGGGATATAGATGCAAGGACTGATCATCTATGATATCAAAATGATAGTTGTAACCGTGTTTTGATGGTAACGCTCGTCGGTGCATGAAGAAGGAGTGAACCAAAGAGCAGCGTGAGTACGTGTTCATGATGATTTATTTAAACTGAACGACACTGAGACAAAATGGACCAAAACTAAACAGTTCTGTCTGGTGCAAACACAAAACAACTACCCACAAAACACAGGTGGGAAAATGCTGCCTAAGTATGATTCTCAATCAGAGACAACGATGGACAGCTGCTTCTGATTGAGAACCACACACCGGCCAAACACAAAGAAATACAAAACATAGAAAATAAACATAGAATTCCCACCCAAATCACACCTGACCAAACCAAAATATAGACATAAAAAAGCTCTCTAAGGTCAGGGGCCTTACATTGAGGCTATACAGTTTGTTAATATTTATTTTGTTTCCAAACATGAGAGTAAAACAAGCATATATTTGGTGTTTGATGGGGTACGACAGTTAAACTAAGATCATGATGCATTTCTAAGATATATTATTCAATAATCAATGGATACCATTCATTAATGTAGCAACTGCAACATGTATGTAGCAACATGCATGTAGCAACTGCAGAAAAGTGGAATGAGAGAGAACACACACACACACACACACACACACACACACACACACACACACACACACACACACACACACACACACACACACACACACACACACACACACACACACACACACACACACACACACACACACACATTTCTGTATCTGTCCACAGATAATAATAATAATAATAAACAGCTAAACACCTTGTCTATAAACTGTGGGATCTAGGGAGGTTATGAGATTATTGTCTGCTGTGCTATCTAGGGAGGTTATGAGATTATTGTCTGCTGTGCTCTGGGACTGTTATTTAACCTGCGCCCAATCACACGCCCAATCAGGGCCGGCCCCGCGCCCAATCACACACCCAATCAGGGCCGGCCCCGCGCCCAATCACACACCCAATCAATCCTCTCAGATTGGTGAAGACCAGGATGTAAGAATAAGAAAATAGGAGACTTCAACAACTGTTGTACTGTTGCAGCTGTAGTGCCCTTCAGGGTTGGGGTCAGTTTAGTCTCGTGTTGCTACACCTCCAAAATCACGCCATTGTCACGCCTCACATTTTAGGGAAGGTCAACGAGGCCTGGGTAAGTTTGAACTCAAGTGTAGGAGTGGGCAAGTGATTTCAGTTGAAAATAATGTCTGCAATTCACTTTGGAATCTGTCATTTATTTAAATGACTATTCAATATCCAATATTCCATGGTGGAAAAGCAGTCGAATGGCCAAACCCATAGACCAACTCCCTGCTCCACACTAGTCCCACTTCCACTTCACTGTGGGACCCCCATGGTGGGAGATCCAGGGGGTCCCTCAGATCTCCAATGCCCCAGATTCCCTCATCTCGGCTGGGATCAGAGTCACAGAGAGCCCTTGGTGGCATGAAACCTCTCCTACTCTGACAGACCAGCCATGAGGTAAAGCAACCCAGGCAGTATCATCAAAGGCTGAGGAGCAGAGTGAACATAATAATAATAATATATGCCATTTAGCAGACGCTTTTATCCAAAGCGGCTTACAGTCATTTGTGCATACATCACACAGTGTGCAGGGGAGAGTGTAACATAAAGGATGGCTCATAGTAATGGATGGATGAAGTGAATGGAATGGTATCTTCTCTCTCATTCCATTTATTCTGTTCCAGCCCGTCCTCCCCATTTAAAGTGTCACAAGCCACCACTGTTACAGTACTACACACACACACACACACACACACACACACACACACACACACACACACACACACACACACACACACACACACACACACACACACACACACACACACACACACACACACACACACACACACACACACACACTCAAGGAGCACATATGCAAATAAGAAAGACAAGAGAAAAGTGCTTTGTTATTTTTAGTAAACCACATTAAACCAAATCTCAATGGCCCATTGCCCCCTTTCCCCTTTCAACTGTAGACATGGTCTGACATTAAACATACGTCAAGCAGCCTCACTGGGGAATAAAGCCAAGTATTAGACTCAAATGTATTAGGAAATAAACATTGACCTCCGTCCTCAGTATGAATAAACATACAGTATCACTGAGAGCCACAGGCAGTCACAGATGCAACATGCCCACAGGTTTCAACACAGTGTGGTAGGATACAGGGTTGAAAGAAGGTTATATTATCTGAGTTTGAGGTCAGATGACAGAGCTCTCTCTCTCTCTCCCCCTCTCTCTCTCTCTCTCTCTCTCTCTCTGACAGTCCCAATTTGCCCAGTGAAGCACTTTTTCAAAGTGTCAGAACTCTTTGCAGTCGGTCTCAGAGAGTTGCAGAGTCTGTTGGACAGGGAGGGAGGATAGATTGACTGATGGGAGTACCTGGCCCTCTGTAACCTTGGCCGTGGTACTGCTGGTGCAGGAGGCCAAGTGGAGGGCACATGAATGAAACATTCTGGATTACAAAAAACTTCTTTGCATAAGTGATTATTCTGGTCTGGTATTAACATTGCTAATTAAAATCAATGAAGCACTGAATCAGGTGAGATGGGACAGAAACCACTGACAGAAATCGCTATCAGGTTATAAGCACCAGACAGACAGGGTGTGTGTGTGTGTTTGCGTGTGCAGTTGTGTGTCATTCTCTGTCGTGGTGAGTCTGCCAGCTGGTTGGACTGTGGGATCCCTGGTCATAGGTCACTGATCTGATCTGCTTCAGGCTCTGTTGGACTCACTCTAAGAAAGCCACAAAAGGGAAGGCTTTTAGGAGGCTTATAGTTTGTGTGATGTAATCAGGGTATTGTGTTGTACTAGTGGACTGTAGTTGTATGACTTGACTGAGACATCATTATTTACCTGATTCCTTTATGATACTTTGGTCAATTTTTAGAGACCGCTTGTTTTTTTTCTCAATTTCATTCCCCCTCTCTGCCTCTTTATCTCCATTTCACTCTCGCCTCTTTATCTCCATTTCATTCCCTCTCTCTGTCTCTTTATCTCCATTTCACTCTCTGCCTCTTTATCTCCATTTCATTCCCTCTCTCTTTCTCTTTATCTCCATTTCACTCTCTGCCTCTTTATCTCCATTTCATTCCTTCCATCTCTTTATCTCCATTTCATTCCCTCTCTCTGTCTCTTTATCTCCATTTCACTCTCTGCCTCTTTATCTCCATTTCATTCCCTCTCTCTGTCTCTTTATCTCAATTTCACTCTCTGCCTCTTTATCTCCATTTCATTCCCTCTCTCTGTCTCTTTATCTCCATTTCACTCTCTGCCTCTTTATCTCCATTTCATTCTCTGTCTCTTTATCTCCATTTCATTCCTTTCGTCTCTTTATCTCCATTTAATTCTCTGCCTCTTTATCTCCATTTAATTCTCTGTCTCTTTATCTCCATTTAATTCTCTGTCTCTTTATCTCCATTTCATTCTCTGCCTCTTTATCTCCATTTCATTCCTTCTGTCTCTTGATCTCCATTTCATTCCCTCTCTCTGCCTCTTTATCTCCATTTCATTCCTTCTGTCTCTTTATCTCCATTTCATTCCTTCTGTCTCTTTATCTCCATTTCATTCTTTCAGGATTTGGTCAGGGTTGTTCCGGTTTTTGGTCACTAGATGCCCCCATTGTGCCTTTTGACCTTTTGTTTTCCCTTGATCACCATTATTATTTGCACCTGTGCCTCGTTTCCCCTGATTGTATTTTAACCCTTTGTTTTCCTCAGTTCTTTGCTCTGTGTTTGTATGTTAGCACCCAGCCCTAGTACTCCGTGAACTCTTGTTGATCCCGGTGGACTCGCTTGTGGAATTCTGTTTTTTTGTTCTTGTTTGTTTGTTTTTGAGTATCTTTTGAGGATTTTTGTGCTATACCTTCCACCTTGTGGATTTACCTTTTTGTCTTGGAGGATTACCTTTGTTCTTGTGGAATTCCTTTTGAGGTTGTGGAGTTACATGTTTTCCTGAACTTCACTTTTTACTTCATTAAATACACTGTCTCAAGTACTGCTGTGTCTGCCTCATCTTCTGGGTTCTGCCGACTATTCGTGGCTCAGTTGGTTTAGTGACTGTTTCTCACTCCGGAGACCCGCGTTCGTAACTGGGTCCTGACACATTCCCTGTCTCTTTATATCCATTTCATTCCTTCTGTCTCTTTATCTCCATTTCATTCCTTCTGTCTCTTTATCTCCATTTCATTCCTTCTGTCTCTTTATCTCCATTTCATTCCTTCTCTCTTTATATCCATTTCATTCCTTCTGTCTCTTTATCTCCATTTCATTCCTTCTGTCATTTTATCTCCATTTCATTCCTTCTGTCTCTGTATCTCCATTTCATTCCTTCTGTCTCTTTATCTCCATTTCATTCCCTGTCTCTTTATCTCCATTTCATTCCTTCTGTCTCTGTATCTCCATTTCATTCCTTCTGTCTCTTTATCTCCATTTCATTCCTTCTGTCTCTGTATCTCCATTTCATATCTCAATTTCATTCCTTCTGCCTTTTTATCTCAATTTCATTCCTTCTCTTTATCTCCATTTCATTCCTTCTGTCTCTTTATCTCTTTATCTCCATCCATTTCATTCCTTCTGTCTTTTTATCTCCATTTCATTCCTTCCGTCTCTTTATCTCCATTTCATTCCTTCGTCTCTTTATCTCCATTTCATTCCTTCTTTATCTCCATTTACATTTACATTTCTCTTTATCTCCATTTCATTCCTTCTGTCTCTTTATCTCCATTTCATTCCTTCTGTCTCTTTATCTCCATTTCATTCCTTCTGTCTCTGTATCTCATTTCATTCCTTCTGTCTCTTTATCTCATTTCATTCCTTCTGTCTCTTTATCTCCATTTCATTCCTTCTGTCTCTTTATCTCCATTTCATTCCTTCTGTCTCTTTATCTCCATTTCATTCCTTCTGTCTCTTTATCTCCATTTCATTCCCTTCTGTCTCTTTATCTCCATTTCATTCCTTCTGTCTCTTTATCTCCATTTCATTCCTTCTGTCTCTGTATCTCCATTTCATTCCTTCTGTCTCTTTATCTCCATTTCATTCCTTCTTCTCTTTATCTCCATTTCATTCCTTCTGTCTCTTTATATCCATTTCATTCCTTCTCTCTTTATCTCCATTTCATTCCTTCCGTCTCTTTATCTGCTTCCCCCATTTTTAGTGGTCATATTTCTCAGAAGATATGGTTTTGTCTCGGAGGATTAAGGATAAGTCTTTGGAAAGTGTACAGATTTATATTGGAGATAGTCCCGGTTTGAAATTGAACTTTTGTCTCCAATACCAGTCAACACTGTATATTACAGGTTTCTGTGGTAGATGGGAAAGAAACAATTATTGAAAATGAAATGAAAGTGATTTCCACTCTCTTCCACATTTTTCTTTCTCTGTCTCGCTCCTCAGTGCTCTGTCTTTCTATTTTTCTGTCTCTGTCTCTCTTCTTTTGCTCTCTCTCTCTATCCGTTTCCCTCTCATTCAGGCAGACAGTAAGCTCCTGCAAAGGTAACTCAACACCATACAGCTGTCACTCTCTTCTTTTCATATCTCTTTCTCTTGTTCTTTCTCCGCACCCTTTCTCTTCCCCCCTCCCTCGCTACTTCACTCCGTGGAGAGGAGTCCCTGGTCAGGCTGGTGCTCAGGTGCAGAGCACTAAGTGGAAGTGTTCAAGAGAGGGATGTTCTAGTAGCACAGACATCCACCACAGCTGTTCCCAACACTCCCCAACCCACACCAGCACCAGCACACAACTGCTGGAAATATCTCAGGGAAAGAAAGTGAGAGTGAGATACATATATATATGTAGAGAGAGGTAGATTTATAGAGCGAGAGAGAGAGGTCGAGATTTAGAGAAAAGGTAGAGAGAGAGAGGAGTGGAGAAGGGAGGAGAGAGAGTCTCGGAGAGATTAGAGAGAGGTAGAGAGAGAGAGAGTGGGCGAGTTTAGAGCGAGAGAGAGAGGAGAGAGAGATTGAGAGGGGAGTCTCCAGAGAGAGAGAGGGAGAGAGATAGAGAGAGAGAGAGTAGAGAAGAGAGGTAGAAGAAACAGGTAGAGAAGATGAAAGAGAAGAGAGGTAGACAGAAGAGAGGAGAGATTTCTTAGAGAGAGAGAGGGGTCCTCAGAGAGGGTGAGAGAGAGGTAGAGAGCGAGAGGTAGAGAGAGAGTTTTCCCCCTCTCTAGAGAGAGAGGTAGAGAGCAGAGAGGAGAGGTCCTGAGTCAGGTGGAGGTGCTCGAGAGAGAGAGCACTGTCAGAGAGAAGTCTTTTCCTAGGAGAGAGAGGGAGAGAGAGAGAGGTTTCTCTTCCCCCGACAGAGAGAGGGGTGGAGAGACAGGGTAGAGAGAGAGGTGGAGAGAGAGGAGAGCACTAAGAGAGAAGTGCGAGAGGAGAGTTCCCAGTAGCACAGAGGTAGAGAGAGAGAGAGGGGTAGAGAGAGGAGGTGAGAGAGAGAGGCAGAGAGCTAGAGAGAATAGACAGAGAAGAAGAGAGAGAGAGTGAGAGGTACATAGAGAGAGAGGTCGAGACAGAGAGGTAGAGAAAGGTAGAGAGAGAGGGGGTAGAGAGAGGTCGACAGAGAGAGAGGTAGAGCGAGAGGTAGAGAGAGAGTGAGAGGTAGAGAGAGAGTGAGAGGTAGAGAGAGGAGGTAGAGAGAGAGAGGTAGAGAGAGAGTTAGAGAGAGAGAGAGAGAGGTAGAGAGAGAGAGGTAGAGAGAGAGAGAAGGGGTAGAGAGAGGGAGGGAGAGAGAGAGAGAGAGGTAGAGAGGTAGAGGTAGAGGTAGAGAGGTATAGGTAGAGAGAGAGTATATGTGTATGCGTCCAATGTGCTCGGGACAGGGAAAGTGATCTACACCCGACATTTCAATACTGTTCTCCGTGAAGAAAATGGCCCCCATAGTGTTAGTCTTGCGTTATCTTTGCTTCAGTGTTTTGAACCAATCAGGCTTGTATTATCCAAGATCCATCTCTCTGTATTCTCCCTACATTGCGTCACTTATTTTGTTTGTTCCCCACGGTGTGTGTCTGTGTGTGTATCTGTGTGTGTGTGTGTATCTGTGTGTGTATCTCTCTCTGTGTGTGTGTGTGTGTGTGTGTGTGTGTGTGTGTGTGTGTGTGTGTGTGTGTGTGTGTGTGTGTGTGTGTGTGTGTGTGTGTGTGTGTGTGTGTGTGTGTGTGTGTGTGTGTGTGTGTTTAGAGATCCCAGAGGACCCTCAGACTGCAGAGGTGTATTATTACATGGATGGATTTGAGTCCTGCACTGATGAAGAGGAGGAGGAAAGAGAGGAAGGGGACACCGTGACCTCAGAAACCCTCTGTCATACCTATGGACAGGTGAGTGTGTGTGTGTGCATGCGTCCGCGTGTGTTCGTATATGAGTGTGTGTCGGTGTATGCAAGCTCTGGAGCTACTTGAATTACTTCTCCCTGCTACTTGAAGGCTGAGACAGAGACAGACAGACTGACAGACAATCAAGTACTCTCTACTGTGTGAAGACAGACAGACAGACAGACAGACAGACAGACAGACAGACAGACAGACAGACAGACAGACAGACAGACAGGCAGGCAGACAGGCAGGCAGGCAGGCAGGCAGGCAGGCAGGCAGGCAGGCAGGCAGGCAGACAGACAGGCAGGCAGGCAGACAGACAGACAGACAGACAGACAGACAGACAGACAGACAGACAGACAGACAGACAGACAGACAGACAGACAGACAGACAGACAGACAGACAGACAGACAGACAGACAGACAGACAGACAGACACAGAAAGTTAATCAAGTCCTTTCTCCTGTGTGAAGACAGACAGACAGATAGTTAATCAAGTCCTCTCTCCTGTGTGAAGACAGACAGACAGATAGTTAATCAAGTCCTCTCTCCTGTGTGAAGACAGACAGACAGATAGTTAATCAAGTCCTCTCTCCTGTGTGAAGACAGACAGACAGATAGTTAATCAAGTCCTCTCTCCTGTGTGAAGACAGACAGACAGATAGTTAATCAAGTCCTCTCTCCTGTGTGAAGACAGACAGACAGATAGTTAATCAAGTCCTCTCTCCTGAAGACAGACCTCAAGTCCTCTCTCCTGTGTGAAGACAGACAGACAGATAGTTAATCAAGTCCTCTCTCCTGTGTGAAGACAGACAGACATTCCATTACTATGAATGGGAACATTCCATTACTATGAATGGGAACATTCATTGCCACATCTGGGAAGTTTAACTTTCATGAAATCTTATGAGCCTTGTGTTTGTGGAAAGAGAATGAAAATCACAGAATGAAAAACATCTGAAGGTGCATAGATCTCTATTTTAACATCCCTGACCAACACTGGTGTGGCTAGCACCCTCTCCCCTTAGTCCTGATGCAGCTAGCTAGTCTCCATTGACTGTCTGTCTTGACACAGGAGAGAAGACTTGATTGACTATGTGACTGTCTTGACACAGGAGAGAAGACTTGATTGACTATGTGTCTGTCTTGACACAGGAGAGAAGGCTTGATTGACTATGTGTCTGTCTTGACACAGGAGAGAAGGCCTGATTGACTGTCTGCACCAATGAATTGAATACATTCAAAATGATTGACAGACTATGAGGGGCGGGCCACACAGCATGGAACACAGCTCTGAACCCTTCTATTCTTTACTTCTGCCTGTTCTAATGCTCTGGTTTGTATTCTGTAGTGGTGGTGCACCTGGGTGGGGATTTAGGAGGGATTACTGTTCAATAGTCCTGTGCTGGAGACTGTGGATAAATGTGTCTGTTATGAGGGCTGGCTCAGGGGGATAAATGTGTCTGTTATGAGGGCTGGCTCAGGGGGATAAATGTGTCTGTTATGAGGGCTGGCTCAGGGGGATAACTGTGTCTGTTATGAGGGCTGGCTCAGAGGGATAAATGTGTCTGTTATGAGGGGCTGGCTCATAGGGGGATAAATGTGTCTGTTGGTGAGGGCTGGCTCAGAGGGATAAATGTGTCTGTTATGAGGGCTGGCTCAGGGGGGATAAATGTCTGTTATGAGGGCTGGATGGGGGGATACATGTGTCTGTTATGAGGGCTGGCTCAGGGGGATAAATGTGTCTGTTATGAGGGCTGGCTCAGGGGATAAATGTGTCTGTTATGAGGGCTGGCTCAGGGGGATAAATGTGTCTGTTATGAGGGCTGGCTCAGGGGGATAAATGTGTCTGTTATGAGGGCTGGCTCAGGGCGATAAATGTGTCTGTTATGAGGGCTGGCTCAGGGCGATAAATGTGTCTGTTATGAGGGCTAGCTCAGAGGGCTCGGGGCATTTTGGAGCATTGTTCACTGGCACACTTTAGTGTTTGCCTCTTTATCAGTGAGATAATATTTGAATCCGTTTTGCTCTGCTGGCTCTCAGGTTTCTCCTATCCAGAGTTGCACAAAAAGCCAACCACTAATCATCATTGGAGAAATCCAAACGAGAACAATGTGAATTCAGAGAGTAATTTTCCTCTGTGGCCGGATGCTGCAAGAGGCGCCTTGGCAGGATGAGACTCTATGGTTTTACCCAGGGATTCCCGGCTTGGTTGTCCTGGTGTGTGAGGACTTTCATTACACACACACACACACACACACACACACACACACACACACACACACACACACACACACACACACACACACACACACACACACACACACACACACACACACACACACACACACACACACACACACACACACACACACACACACATTCTCATCATTGGATTAGCATGATAAATATATTCAAAACACACATTAGCATGGTGGTTATTCCCTCTGCTTGTCCTGGTCATAAATACAACAGAGGTGGTTTACATATTTGGTCTTTAGGCTAGATATTAGATTCACTTACAGATGTACAGTAGGATCTTAATTTGAGCCAGTTTGCTACAGGAAAATAATCCCTCAGCAACAGGAAATGTTCATTATTATGTGGATTATTATGAATGGACATTTTTTGTAGGGGTTGATACATTTTAAAGTGGAAATGACAAACTTTAGAAGCCTTTTTAAACCTTAAACACACTACAAGTTTGCATTCTCAGTAACAAAAGAGTGATCAAATGAAGACCTACATCTAAAATGATAGCACCAGACCTTGCCCAAGGCTACGAGCCTCACTGTGTAGTTAATGAGTGGTAATGTGCTGTGCTGTGCTGTGGATCCAAACTCCAGTATGCAGCATTATGGAAATGTAATGATCCCACATTGTTCAGATCAATCTAATCTCTACTAATTGCAGGCTTATTAGACAATACAATACAATACAATGCAACACAATACAATACATTGCAACACAACACAATACAATGCAACACAATACAACACAACACAATACAATACACCACAACACAATACAAAACCTTATGAGACTTGAGGCTTCTCTAGCCGGACTGCAAGCTCATTTAGTAATAGAACACCTCTGATAACAAATCCCTGACACAGGATATACTGTACAGATGTAGGATCTTAATTTGAGCCAGTGTGCTACAGTAGGAGAATAATCCTGCAGCAAAAGGAAACCAGAATTATTATGTGGATTTTAATTAATGGACATTTTTGTAGGTGCTGATACATTTTTCGTCCGAGTATATCAAGTCTGACATTTCTAAGTAGAAATTACACACTTTAGAAGCCTTTTTAAAACTCAAATACACCACTAGTTGGCATTTTGCAGGAAAATTCACATCAACAAAAGAGTGATCAAATGAAGATCCTACATCTATACATTTGTCAGTATCAGTATTTTAACCTTAATATCTTATACATTTAATACCATAACTTTTATTATGGCAAGACCATCTAGGCTTCTTGTCATGCCCGCAGTCAAATTCCATGTGACCGTTGAGCAGAGGTGTGCATTCATGGATGCCAACAGGGAAGCCAGCCAGGCTTCCCCAAACAAATGACCAAGAACCTAAATGAAAAAACATCAATTATTTTATCTTTCACCTGTGTTTCAGAATTTTCCGTCAATTCGCAAGAGGCTGAATGTATCTCACAGGAGAAAGCATCCGAGCGAGGGAAACAGTGTCCCTCTGTCTCTCTACGTGTAGGCTGTCTACAGTGTCCCTCTGTCTCTCTACGTGTAGGCTGTCTAACTTGTCCCTCTGTCTCTCTACGTGTAGGCTGTCTACAGTGCCCCTCTGTCTCTCTACGTGTAGGCTGTCTACAGTGCCCCTCTGTCTCTCTACGTGTAGGCTGTCTACAGTGCCCCTCTGTCTCTCTACGTGTAGGCTGTCTACAGTGTCCCTCTGTCTCTCTACGTGTAGGCTGTCTACAGTGTCCCTCTGTCTCTCTACGTGTAGGCTGTCTACAGTGTCCCTCTGTCTCTCTACGTGTAGGCTGTCTACAGTGTCCCTCTGTCTCTCTACGTGTAGGCTGTCTACAGTGTCCCTCTGTCTCTCTACGTGTAGGCTGTCTACAGTGTCCCTCTGTCTCTCTACGTGTAGGCTGTCTACAGTGTCCCTCTGTCTCTCTACGTGTAGGCTGTCTACAGTGTCCCTCTGTCTCTCTACGTGTAGGCTGTCTACAGTGTCCCTCTGTCTCTCTACGTGTAGGCTGTCTACAGTGTCCCTCTGTCTCTCTACGTGTAGGCTGTCTACAGTGTCCCTCTGTCTCTCTACGTGTAGGCTGTCTACAGTGTCCCTCTGTCTCT
>NW_025749763.1:0-22712 GCF_021184085.1 Oncorhynchus gorbuscha | reverse complement strand
TAGGATAAAGATCATAGACAGAGACCATGGGATAAAGACCATAGACAGAGACCATATGATAAAGATCATAGACTGAGACCATAGGATCAAGACCATAGACATAGACCATATGATAAAGACCATAGACAGAGACCATAGGATCAAGACCATAGACAGAGACCATTGGATCAAGACCGTAGAGAGAGACCATAGGATGAAGACCATAGAGAGAGACCATAGATAGAGACTATAGGATAAAGACCATAGACAGAGACCATAGGATCAAGACCATAGCATAAAGACCATAGAGAGAGACCATAGGATAAAGACCATAGATAGAGACCATAGGATCAAGACCATAGAGAGAGAGACCATAGGATCAAGACCAT
Source organism: Oncorhynchus gorbuscha (assembly GCF_021184085.1). NCBI lineage: Eukaryota > Metazoa > Chordata > Actinopteri > Salmoniformes > Salmonidae > Oncorhynchus > Oncorhynchus gorbuscha. Next base: position 22,344 of record NW_025749763.1, on the reverse strand, counting down.
AGAGAGAGACCATAGGATCAAGACCATAGCATAAAGACCATAGAGAGAGACCATAGGATAAAGACCATAGACCATATGATAAAGACCATAGACAGAGACCATTGGATCAAGACCGTAGAGAGAGACCATAGAGAGACCATAGGATAAAGACCATAGACATAGACCATAGGATCAAGACTATAGAGAGAGACCATAGACAGAGACCATAGGATAAAGACCATAGACAGAGGCCATAGGATCAAGACCATAGAGAGAGACCATAGGATCAAGACAATAGGATAAAGACCATAGACAGAGACCATAGGATCAAGACCATAGCATAAAGACCATAGAGAGAGACCATAGGATAAAGACCATAGATAGAGACCATAGGATCAAGACCATAGAGAGAGACCATAGGATCAAGACCATAGCATAAAGACCATAGAGAGAGACCATAGGATCAAGACCATAGACAGAGACCATAGGATCAAGACCATAGACAGAGACCATAGGATAAAGACCATAGACCATATGATAAAGACCATAGACAGAGACCATTGGATCAAGACCGTAGAGAGAGACCATAGAGAGACCATAGGATAAAGACCATAGACATAGACTATAGGATCAAGACTGTAGAGAGAGACCATAGACAGAGACCATAGGATCAAGATCATAGACAGAGACCATAGGATCAAGACCATAGACAGAGACCATAGGATAAATACCATAGACAGAGACCATAGGATAAATACCATAGACAGAGACCATAGGATAAATACCATAGACAGAGACCATAGGATCAAGATCATAGACAGAGACCATAGGATCAAGACCATAGACAGAGACCATAGGATAAATACCATAGACAGAGACCATAGGATAAATACCATAGACAGAGACCATAGGATAAATACCATAGACAGAGACCATAGGATCAAGATCATAGACAGAGACCATAGGATCAAGACCATAGACAGAGACCATAGGATAAAGACCATAGACAGAGACCATAGGATCAAGACCATAGACAGAGACCATAGGATCAAGACCATAGACCATATGATAAAGACCATAGACAGAGACCATTGGATCAAGACCGTAGAGAGAGACCATAGAGAGACCATAGGATAAAGACCATAGACATAGACCATAGGATCAATACTGTAGAGAGAGAGAGACCATAGACAGAGACCATAGGATCAAGACCATAGACAGAGACCATAGGATAAAGACCATAGACCATAGGATAAAGACCATAGACATAGACCATAGGATCAAGACTGTAGAGAGAGACCATAGACAGAGACCATAGGATAAAGACCATAGACAGAGGCCATAGGATCAAGACCATAGAGAGAGACCATAGGATCAAGACAATAGGATAAATACCATAGACAGAGACCATGGGATAAAGACCATAGACAGAGACCATATGATAAAGATCATAGACTGAGACCATAGGATCAAGACCATAGACAGAGACCATTGGATCAAGACCATAGACAGAGACCATTGGATCAAGACCATAGAGAGAGACCATAGGATGAAGACCATAGAGAGAGACCATAGATAGAGACTATAGGATAAAGACCATAGACAGAGACCATAGGATCAAGACCATAGCATAAAGACCATAGAGAGAGACCATAGGATAAAGACCATAGGATCAAGACCATAGGATCAAGACCAAAAGAGAGACCATAGGATCAAGACCATAGCATAAAGACCATAGAGAGAGACCATAGACAGAGACCATAGGATAAAGACCATAGACAGAGACCATAGGATCAAGACCATAGCATAAAGACCATAGAGAGAGACCATAGACAGAGACCATAGGATAAAGACCATAGACAGAGACCATAGGATCAAGACCATAGCATAAAGACCATAGAGAGAGACCATAGGATCAAGACCATAGCATAAAGACCATAGACATAGACTATAGGATAAAGACCATAGAGAGAGACCATAGGATAAAGACCATAGATAGAGACCATAGGATCAAGACCATAGATAGAGACCATAGGATCAAGACCATAGACAGAGACCATAGACAGAGACCATAGGATAAAGACCATAGACAGAGACCATAGATAGAGACTATAGGATAAAGACCATAGACAGAGACCATAGGATCAAGACCATAGCATAAAGACCATAGAGAGAGACCATAGGATAAAGACCATAGAGAGAGACCATAGGATCAAGACCATAGAGAGAGACCATAGACAGAGACCATAGGATAAAGACCATAGACAGAGACCATAGGATAAAGACCATAGATAGAGACCATAGGATCAAGACCATAGAGAGAGACCATAGGATCAAGACCATAGATAGAGACCATAGGATCAAGACCATAGAGAGAGACCATAGGATCAAGACCATAGACAGAGAGCATAGGATAAAGACCATAGACAGAGACCCTAGGATAAAGACCATAGAGAGAGAGCATAGGATAAAGACCATAGAGAGAGAGCATAGGATAAAGACCATAGACAGAGACCCTAGGATAAAGACCATAGAGAGAGAGCATAGGATAAAGACCATAGAGAGAGAGCATAGGATAAAGACTATAGACAGAGACCATAGGATAAAGACCATAGAGAGAGACCATAGGATAAAGACTATAGACAGAGACCATAGATAGAGACTATAGGATAAAGACCATAGACAGAGAGCATAGGATAAAGACCATAGACAGAGACCATAGGATAAAGACTATAGACAGAGACCATAGATAGAGACTATAGGATAAAGACCATAGACAGAGAGCATAGGATAAAGACCATAGACAGAGACCATAGGATAAAGACCATAGACAGAGACCATAGACAGAGACCATAGATAGAGACCATAGATAGAGACTATAGGATAAAGACCATAGACAGAGAGCATAGGATAAAGACCATAGACAGAGAGCATAGGATAAAGACCATAGACAGAGACCATAGGATAAAGACTATAGACAGAGACCATAGATAGAGACTATAGGATAAAGACCATAGACAGAGAGCATAGGATAAAGACCATAGACAGAGACCATAGGATAAAGACCATAGAGAGAGACCATAGGATAAAGACTATAGACAGAGACCATAGATAGAGACTATAGGATAAAGACCATAGACAGAGAGCATAGGATAAAGACCATAGACAGAGACCATAGGATAAAGACTATAGACAGAGACCATAGATAGAGACTATAGGATCAAGACCATAGACAGAGACCATAGGATAAATACCATAGACAGAGACCATAGGATAAATACCATAGACAGAGACCATAGGATAAATACCATAGACAGAGACCATAGGATCAAGATCATAGACAGAGACCATAGGATCAAGACCATAGACAGAGACCATAGGATAAAGACCATAGACAGAGACCATAGGATCAAGACCATAGACAGAGACCATAGGATAAAGACCATAGACCATAGGATAAAGACCATAGACATAGACCATAGGATCAAGACTGTAGAGAGAGACCATAGACAGAGACCATAGGATAAAGACCATAGACAGAGGCCATAGGATCAAGACCATAGAGAGAGACCATAGGATCAAGACAATAGGATAAATACCATAGACAGAGACCATGGGATAAAGACCATAGACAGAGACCATATGATAAAGATCATAGACTGAGACCATAGGATCAAGACCATAGACAGAGACCATTGGATCAAGACCATAGACAGAGACCATTGGATCAAGACCATAGAGAGAGACCATAGGATGAAGACCATAGAGAGACCATAGATAGAGACTATAGGATAAAGACCATAGACAGAGACCATAGGATCAAGACCATAGCATAAAGACCATAGAGAGAGACCATAGGATAAAGACCATAGATAGAGACCATAGGATCAAGACCATAAAGAGAGACCATAGGATCAAGACCATAGCATAAAGACCATAGAGAGACCATAGACAGAGACCATAGGATAAAGACCATAGACAGAGACCATAGGATCAAGACCATAGCATAAAGACCATAGAGAGAGACCATAGACAGAGACCATAGGATAAAGACCATAGACAGAGACCATAGGATCAAGACCATAGCATAAAGACCATAGAGAGAGACCATAGGATCAAGACCATAGCATAAAGACCATAGACATAGACTATAGGATAAAGACCATAGAGAGAGACCATAGGATAAAGACCATAGATAGAGACCATAGGATCAAGACCATAGATAGAGACCATAGGATCAAGACCATAGACAGAGACCATAGACAGAGACCATAGGATAAAGACCATAGACAGAGACCATAGATAGAGACTATAGGATAAAGACCATAGACAGAGACCATAGGATCAAGACCATAGCATAAAGACCATAGAGAGAGACCATAGGATAAAGACCATAGAGAGAGACCATAGGATCAAGACCATAGAGAGAGACCATAGACAGAGACCATAGGATAAAGACCATAGACAGAGACCATAGGATAAAGACCATAGATAGAGACCATAGGATCAAGACCATAGAGAGAGACCATAGGATCAAGACCATAGATAGAGACCATAGGATCAAGACCATAGAGAGAGACCATAGGATCAAGACCATAGACAGAGAGCATAGGATAAAGACCATAGACAGAGACCCTAGGATAAAGACCATAGAGAGAGAGCATAGGATAAAGACCATAGAGAGAGAGCATAGGATAAAGACCATAGACAGAGACCCTAGGATAAAGACCATAGAGAGAGAGCATAGGATAAAGACCATAGAGAGAGAGCATAGGATAAAGACCATAGACAGAGACCATAGGATAAAGACTATAGACAGAGACCATAGGATAAAGACCATAGAGAGAGACCATAGGATAAAGACTATAGACAGAGACCATAGATAGAGACTATAGGATAAAGACCATAGACAGAGAGCATAGGATAAAGACCATAGACAGAGACCATAGGATAAAGACTATAGACAGAGACCATAGATAGAGACTATAGGATAAAGACCATAGACAGAGAGCATAGGATAAAGACCATAGACAGAGACCATAGGATAAAGACCATAGACAGAGACCATAGACAGAGACCATAGATAGAGACCATAGATAGAGACTATAGGATAAAGACCATAGACAGAGAGCATAGGATAAAGACCATAGACAGAGAGCATAGGATAAAGACCATAGACAGAGACCATAGGATAAAGACTATAGACAGAGACCATAGATAGAGACTATAGGATAAAGACCATAGACAGAGAGCATAGGATAAAGACCATAGACAGAGACCATAGGATAAAGACCATAGAGAGAGACCATAGGATAAAGACTATAGACAGAGACCATAGATAGAGACTATAGGATAAAGACCATAGACAGAGAGCATAGGATAAAGACCATAGACAGAGACCATAGGATAAAGACTATAGACAGAGACCATAGATAGAGACTATAGGATCAAGACCATAGACAGAGACCATAGGATAAATACCATAGACAGAGACCATAGGATAAATACCATAGACAGAGACCATAGGATAAATACCATAGACAGAGACCATAGGATCAAGATCATAGACAGAGACCATAGGATCAAGACCATAGACAGAGACCATAGGATAAAGACCATAGACAGAGACCATAGGATCAAGACCATAGACAGAGACCATAGGATCAAGACCATAGACCATATGATAAAGACCATAGACAGAGACCATTGGATCAAGACCGTAGAGAGAGACCATAGAGAGACCATAGGATAAAGACCATAGACATAGACCATAGGATCAATACTGTAGAGAGAGACCATAGACAGAGACCATAGGATCAAGACCATAGACAGAGACCATAGGATAAAGACCATAGACCATAGGATAAAGACCATAGACATAGACCATAGGATCAAGACTGTAGAGAGAGACCATAGACAGAGACCATAGGATAAAGACCATAGACAGAGGCCATAGGATCAAGACCATAGAGAGAGACCATAGGATCAAGACAATAGGATAAATACCATAGACAGAGACCATGGGATAAAGACCATAGACAGAGACCATATGATAAAGATCATAGACTGAGACCATAGGATCAAGACCATAGACAGAGACCATTGGATCAAGACCATAGACAGAGACCATTGGATCAAGACCATAGAGAGAGACCATAGGATGAAGACCATAGAGAGAGACCATAGATAGAGACTATAGGATAAAGACCATAGACAGAGACCATAGGATCAAGACCATAGCATAAAGACCATAGAGAGAGACCATAGGATAAAGACCATAGATAGAGACCATAGGATCAAGACCATAAAAGAGACCATAGGATCAAGACCATAGCATAAAGACCATAGAGAGAGACCATAGACAGAGACCATAGGATAAAGACCATAGACAGAGACCATAGGATCAAGACCATAGCATAAAGACCATAGAGAGAGACCATAGACAGAGACCATAGGATAAAGACCATAGACAGAGACCATAGGATCAAGACCATAGCATAAAGACCATAGAGAGAGACCATAGGATCAAGACCATAGCATAAAGACCATAGACATAGACTATAGGATAAAGACCATAGAGAGAGACCATAGGATAAAGACCATAGATAGAGACCATAGGATCAAGACCATAGATAGAGACCATAGGATCAAGACCATAGACAGAGACCATAGACAGAGACCATAGGATAAAGACCATAGACAGAGACCATAGATAGAGACTATAGGATAAAGACCATAGACAGAGACCATAGGATCAAGACCATAGCATAAAGACCATAGAGAGAGACCATAGGATAAAGACCATAGAGAGAGACCATAGGATCAAGACCATAGAGAGAGACCATAGACAGAGACCATAGGATAAAGACCATAGACAGAGACCATAGGATAAAGACCATAGATAGAGACCATAGGATCAAGACCATAGAGAGAGACCATAGGATCAAGACCATAGATAGAGACCATAGGATCAAGACCATAGAGAGAGACCATAGGATCAAGACCATAGACAGAGAGCATAGGATAAAGACCATAGACAGAGACCATAGGATAAAGACCATAGACAGAGACCATAGGATAAAGACCATAGACAGAGACCATAGGATCAAGACCATAGACAGAGACCATAGGATCAAGACCATAGACCATATGATAAAGACCATAGACAGAGACCATTGGATCAAGACCGTAGAGAGAGACCATAGAGAGACCATAGGATAAAGACCATAGACATAGACCATAGGATCAATACTGTAGAGAGAGACCATAGACAGAGACCATAGGATCAAGACCATAGACAGAGACCATAGGATAAAGACCATAGACCATAGGATAAAGACCATAGACATAGACCATAGGATCAAGACTGTAGAGAGAGACCATAGACAGAGACCATAGGATAAAGACCATAGACAGAGGCCATAGGATCAAGACCATAGAGAGAGACCATAGGATCAAGACAATAGGATAAATACCATAGACAGAGACCATGGGATAAAGACCATAGACAGAGACCATATGATAAAGATCATAGACTGAGACCATAGGATCAAGACCATAGACAGAGACCATTGGATCAAGACCATAGACAGAGACCATTGGATCAAGACCATAGAGAGAGACCATAGGATGAAGACCATAGAGAGAGACCATAGATAGAGACTATAGGATAAAGACCATAGACAGAGACCATAGGATCAAGACCATAGCATAAAGACCATAGAGAGAGACCATAGGATAAAGACCATAGATAGAGACCATAGGATCAAGACCATAAAGAGAGACCATAGGATCAAGACCATAGCATAAAGACCATAGAGAGAGACCATAGACAGAGACCATAGGATAAAGACCATAGACAGAGACCATAGGATCAAGACCATAGCATAAAGACCATAGAGAGAGACCATAGACAGAGACCATAGGATAAAGACCATAGACAGAGACCATAGGATCAAGACCATAGCATAAAGACCATAGAGAGAGACCATAGGATCAAGACCATAGCATAAAGGCCATAGACATAGACTATAGGATAAAGACCATAGAGAGAGACCATAGGATAAAGACCATAGATAGAGACCATAGGATCAAGACCATAGATAGAGACCATAGGATCAAGACCATAGACAGAGACCATAGACAGAGACCATAGGATAAAGACCATAGACAGAGACCATAGATAGAGACTATAGGATAAAGACCATAGACAGAGACCATAGGATCAAGACCATAGCATAAAGACCATAGAGAGAGACCATAGGATAAAGACCATAGAGAGAGACCATAGGATCAAGACCATAGAGAGAGACCATAGACAGAGACCATAGGATAAAGACCATAGACAGAGACCATAGGATAAAGACCATAGATAGAGACCATAGGATCAAGACCATAGAGAGAGACCATAGGATCAAGACCATAGATAGAGACCATAGGATCAAGACCATAGAGAGAGACCATAGGATCAAGACCATAGACAGAGAGCATAGGATAAAGACCATAGACAGAGACCCTAGGATAAAGACCATAGAGAGAGAGCATAGGATAAAGACCATAGAGAGAGAGCATAGGATAAAGACCATAGACAGAGACCCTAGGATAAAGACCATAGAGAGAGAGCATAGGATAAAGACCATAGAGAGAGAGCATAGGATAAAGACCATAGACAGAGACCATAGGATAAAGACTATAGACAGAGACCATAGGATAAAGACCATAGAGAGAGACCATAGGATAAAGACTATAGACAGAGACCATAGATAGAGACTATAGGATAAAGACCATAGACAGAGAGCATAGGATAAAGACCATAGACAGAGACCATAGGATAAAGACTATAGACAGAGACCATAGATAGAGACTATAGGATAAAGACCATAGACAGAGAGCATAGGATAAAGACCATAGACAGAGACCATAGGATAAAGACCATAGACAGAGACCATAGACAGAGACCATAGATAGAGACCATAGATAGAGACTATAGGATAAAGACCATAGACAGAGAGCATAGGATAAAGACCATAGACAGAGACCATAGGATAAAGACCATAGACAGAGACCATAGACAGAGACCATAGATAGAGACTATAGGATAAAGACCATAGACAGAGAGCATAGGATAAAGACCATAGACAGAGACCATAGGATAAAGACCATAGACAGAGACCATAGACAGAGACCATAGACAGAGACCATAGGATAAAGACCATAGACAGAGACCATAGACAGAGACCATAGACAGAGACCATAGACAGAGACCATAGACAGAGACCATATCATAAAGACCATAGATAGAGACCATAGACAGAGACCATAGGATCAAGACCATAGACAGAGACCATAGACAGAGACCATAGGATCAAGACCATAGACAGAGACCATAGATAGAGACTATAGGATAAAGACCATAGACAGAGACCATAGATAGAGACCATAGGATCAAGACCATAGACAGAGACCATAGACAGAGACCATAGGATAAAGACCATAGACAGAGACCATAGATAGAGACTATAGGATAAAGACCATAGACAGAGACCATAGAAAGAGACCATAGATAAAGACCATAGACAGAGACCATAGACAGAGACCATAGACAGAGACCATAGGATCAAGACCATAGATAGAGACCATAGATAGAGACTATAGGATAAAGACCATAGACAGAGACCATAGGATCAAGACCATAGACAGAGACCATAGGATCAAGACCATAGATAGAGACAGTAGATAGAGACCATAGAGAGAGACCATAGACAGAGACCATAGATAGAGACCATAGACAGAGACCATAGACAGAGACCATAGGATAAAGACCATAGATAGAGACCATAGGATCAAGACCATAGATAGAGACCATAGATAGAGACCATAGACAGAGACCATAGACAGAGACCATAGGATAAAGACCATAGATAGAGACCATAGATAGAGACCATAGATAGAGACCATAGACAGAGACCATAGACAGAGACCATAGGATAAAGACCATAGATAGAGACCATAGGATCAAGACCATAGATAGAGACCATAGATAGAGACCATAGGATAAAGACCATAGACAGAGACCATAGGATCAAGACCATAGACAGAGACCATAGGATAAAGACCATAGACAGAGACCATAGGATCAAGACCATAGATAGAGACCATAGATAGAGACTATAGGATAAAGACCATAGACAGAGACCATAGGATCAAGACTATAGACAGAGACCATAGATAGAGACTATAGGATAAAGACCATAGACAGAGACCATAGGATCAAGACCATAGATAGAGACCATAGATAGAGACTATAGGATAAAGACCATAGACAGAGACCATAGGATCAAGACTATAGACAGAGACCATAGATAGAGACTATAGGATAAAGACCATAGACAGAGACCATAGGATCAAGACTGTAGACAGAGACCATAGATAGAGACTATAGGATAAAGACCATAGACAGAGACCATAGACAGAGACCATAGACAGAGACCATAGACAGAGACCATAGGATCAAGACTATAGACAGAGACCATAGATAGAGACTATAGGATAAAGACCATAGACAGAGACCATAGACAGAGACCATAGACAGAGACTATAGACAGAGACCATAGGATAAAGACCATAGACAGAGACCATAGACAGAGACCATAGACAGAGACTATAGACAGAGACCATAGACAGAGACCATAGACAGAGACCATAGGATAAAGACCATAGACAGAGACCATAGACAGAGACCATAGACAGAGACCATAGACAGAGAGCATAGACAGAGACCATAGGATAAAGACCATAGACAGAGACCATAGATAGAGACTATAGACAGAGACCATAGGATAAAGACCATAGACAGAGACCATAGGATAAAGACCATAGACAGAGACCATAGGATAAAGACCATAGACAGAGACCATAGACAGAGACCATAGACAGAGACCATAGGATAAAGACCATAGACAGAGACCATAGATAGAGACTATAGACAGAGACCATAGACAGAGACTATAGACAGAGACCATAGACAGAGACCATAGACAGAGACCATAGGATAAAGACCATAGACAGAGACCATATCATAAAGACCATAGACAGAGACCATAGACAGAGACCATAGACAGAGACCATAGACAGAGACCATAGACAGAGACCATAGGATCAAGACCATAGACAGAGACCATAGGATCAAGACCATAGACAGAGACCATAGGATCAAGACCATAGACAGAGACCATAGGATAAAGACTATAGACAGAGACCATAGACAGAGACCATATCATAAAGACCATAGGATAAAGACTATAGACGGAGACCATAGACAGAGACTATAGGATCAAGACCATAGATAGAGACCATAGACAGAGACCATAGATAGAGACCATAGACAGAGACTATAGGATAAAGACCATAGACAGAGACCATAGATAGAGACCATAGACAGAGACTATAGGATAAAGACCATAGACAGAGACCATAGATAGAGACCATAGACAGAGACCATAGATAGAGACCATAGACAGAGACTATAGGATCAAGACCATAGATAGAGACCATAGACAGAGACCATAGATAGAGACCATAGACAGAGACTATAGGATAAAGACCATAGACAGAGACCATAGATAGAGACCATAGACAGAGACTATAGGATAAAGACCATAGACAGAGACCATAGATAGAGACCATAGACAGAGACCATAGATAGAGACCATAGACAGAGACTATAGGATCAAGACCATAGATAGAGACCATAGACAGAGACCATAGATAGAGACCATAGACAGAGACTATAGGATAAAGACCATAGACAGAGACCATAGATAGAGACCATAGACAGAGACCATAGATAGAGACCATAGACAGAGACCATAGATAGAGACCATAGACAGAGACCATAGATAGAGACCATAGACAGAGACTATAGGATAAAGACCATAGACAGAGACCATAGATAGAGACTATAGGATCAAGACCATAGACAGAGACCATAGACAGAGACCATAGATAGAGACCATAGACAGAGACTATAGGATAAAGACCATAAAAAGAGACCATAGATAGAGACCATAGACAGAGACCATAGATAGAGACCATAGACAGAGACTATAGGATCAAGACCATAGATAGAGACCATAGACAGAGACCATAGACAGAGACCATAGATAGAGACCATAGACAGAGACTATAGGATAAAGACCATAGACAGAGACCATAGATAGAGACCATAGACAGAGACTATAGGATAAAGACCATAGACAGAGACCATAGATAGAGACCATAGACAGAGACCATAGATAGAGACCATAGATAGAGACTATAGGATCAAGACCATAGACAGAGACCATAGATAGAGACCATAGACAGAGACCATAGATAGAGACCATAGACAGAGACTATAGGATCAAGACCATAGATAGAGACCATAGACAGAGACCATAGATAGAGACCATAGACAGAGACTATAGGATAAAGACCATAGACAGAGACCATAGATAGAGACCATAGACAGAGACTATAGGATAAAGACCATAGACAGAGACCATAGATAGAGACCATAGACAGAGACCATAGATAGAGACCATAGATAGAGACTATAGGATCAAGACCATAGACAGAGACCATAGATAGAGACCATAGACAGAGACTATAGGATAAAGACCATAGACAGAGACCATAGATAGAGACCATAGACAGAGACCATAGATAGAGACCATAGACAGAGACCATAGATAGAGACCATAGACAGAGACCATAGATAGAGACCATAGACAGAGACTATAGGATAAAGACCATAGACAGAGACCATAGATAGAGACCATAGACAGAGACCATAGATAGAGACCATAGATAGAGACTATAGGATCAAGACCATAGACAGAGACCATAGACAGAGACCATAGATAGAGACCATAGACAGAGACCATAGATAGAGACCATAGACAGAGACTATAGGATCAAGACCATAGATAGAGACTATAGACAGAGACCATAGATAGAGACCATAGACAGAGACTATAGGATCAAGACCATAGATAGAGACCATAGATAGAGACCATAGACAGAGACTATAGGATCAAGACCATAGATAGAGACCATAGATAGAGACCATAGACAGAGACCATAGATAGAGACCATAGACAGAGACTATAGGATCAAGACCATAGATAGAGACTATAGACAGAGACCATAGATAGAGACCATAGACAGAGACTATAGATAGAGACTATAGATAGAGACCATAGATAGAGACCATAGACAGAGACCATAGATAGAGACTATAGATAGAGACTATAGGATAAAGACCATAGACAGAGACTATAGATAGAGACCATAGACAGAGACTATAGATAGAGACTATAGATAGAGACTATAGATAGAGACCATAGATAGAGACTATAGATAGAGACTATAGGATAAAGACCATAGACAGAGACTATAGATATAGACCATAGACAGAGACTATAGATAGAGACTATAGATAGAGACTATAGATAGAGACTATAGATAGAGACCATAGATAGAGACCATAGATAGAGACCATAGGATAAAGACCATAGACAGAGACCATAGGATCAATACCATAGACAGAGACCATAGGATAAAGACCATAGATAGAGACCATAGATAGTGACTATAGGATAAAGACCATAGACAGAGACCATAGGATCAAGACTATAGACAGAGACCATAGATAGAGACTATAGGATAAAGACCATAGACAGAGACCATAGGATCAAGACCATAGATAGAGACCATAGATAGAGACTATAGGATAAAGACCATAGACAGAGACCATAGGATCAAGACTATAGACAGAGACCATAGATAGAGACTATAGGATAAAGACCATAGACAGAGACCATAGGATCAAGACTATAGACAGAGACCATAGATAGAGACTATAGGATAAAGACCATAGACAGAGACCATAGACAGAGACCATAGACAGAGACCATAGACAGAGACTATAGACAGAGACCATAGGATAAAGACCATAGACAGAGACCATAGACAGAGACCATAGACAGAGACTATAGACAGAGACCATAGACAGAGACCATAGACAGAGACCATAGACAGAGACCATAGGATAAAGACCATAGACAGAGACCATAGACAGAGACTATAGACAGAGACCATAGACAGAGACCATAGACAGAGACCATAGGATAAAGACCATAGACAGAGACCATAGACAGAGACCATAGACAGAGACCATAGACAGAGACCATAGACAGAGACCATAGGATAAAGACCATAGACAGAGACCATAGATAGAGACTATAGACAGAGACCATAGGATAAAGACCATAGACAGAGACCATAGGATAAAGACCATAGACAGAGACCATAGGATAAAGACCATAGACAGAGACCATAGACAGAGACCATAGACAGAGACCATAGGATAAAGACCATAGACAGAGACCATAGATAGAGACTATAGACAGAGACCATAGACAGAGACCATAGGATAAAGACCATAGACAGAGACCATATCATAAAGACCATAGACAGAGACCATAGACAGAGACCATAGACAGAGACCATAGACAGAGACCATAGACAGAGACCATAGGATCAAGACCATAGACAGAGACCATAGGATCAAGACCATAGACAGAGACCATAGGATCAAGACCATAGACAGAGACCATAGGATAAAGACTATAGACAGAGACCATAGACAGAGACCATATCATAAAGACCATAGGATAAAGACTATAGACGGAGACCATAGACAGAGACTATAGGATCAAGACCATAGATAGAGACCATAGACAGAGACCATAGATAGAGACCATAGACAGAGACTATAGGATAAAGACCATAGACAGAGACCATAGATAGAGACCATAGACAGAGACTATAGGATAAAGACCATAGACAGAGACCATAGATAGAGACCATAGACAGAGACCATAGATAGAGACCATAGACAGAGACTATAGGATCAAGACCATAGATAGAGACCATAGACAGAGACCATAGATAGAGACCATAGACAGAGACTATAGGATAAAGACCATAGACAGAGACCATAGATAGAGACCATAGACAGAGACTATAGGATAAAGACCATAGACAGAGACCATAGATAGAGACCATAGACAGAGACCATAGATAGAGACCATAGATAGAGACTATAGGATCAAGACCATAGACAGAGACCATAGATAGAGACCATAGACAGAGACTATAGGATAAAGACCATAGACAGAGACCATAGATAGAGACCATAGACAGAGACCATAGATAGAGACCATAGATAGAGACTATAGGATCAAGACCATAGACAGAGACCATAGATAGAGACCATAGACAGAGACCATAGATAGAGACCATAGACAGAGACTATAGGATCAAGACCATAGATAGAGACCATAGACAGAGACCATAGATAGAGACCATAGACAGAGACTATAGGATAAAGACCATAGACAGAGACCATAGATAGAGACCATAGACAGAGACTATAGGATAAAGACCATAGACAGAGACCATAGATAGAGACCATAGATAGAGACTATAGGATCAAGACCATAGACAGAGACCATAGATAGAGACCATAGACAGAGACTATAGGATAAAGACCATAGACAGAGACCATAGATAGAGACCATAGACAGAGACCATAGATAGAGACCATAGACAGAGACCATAGATAGAGACCATAGACAGAGACCATAGATAGAGACCATAGACAGAGACTATAGGATAAAGACCATAGACAGAGACCATAGATAGAGACCATAGACAGAGACCATAGATAGAGACCATAGATAGAGACTATAGGATCAAGACCATAGACAGAGACCATAGACAGAGACCATAGATAGAGACCATAGACAGAGACTATAGGATAAAGACCATAGACAGAGACCATAGATAGAGACCATAGACAGAGACCATAGATAGAGACCATAGACAGAGACTATAGGATCAAGACCATAGATAGAGACCATAGACAGAGACCATAGATAGAGACCATAGACAGAGACTATAGGATAAAGACCATAGACAGAGACCATAGATAGAGACCATAGACAGAGACTATAGGATAAAGACCATAGACAGAGACCATAGATAGAGACCATAGACAGAGACCATAGATAGAGACCATAGATAGAGACTATAGGATCAAGACCATAGACAGAGACCATAGATAGAGACCATAGACAGAGACCATAGATAGAGACCATAGACAGAGACTATAGGATAAAGACCATAGACAGAGACCATAGATAGAGACCATAGACAGAGACTATAGGATAAAGACCATAGACAGAGACCATAGATAGAGACCATAGACAGAGACCATAGATAGAGACCATAGATAGAGACTATAGGATCAAGACCATAGACAGAGACCATAGATAGAGACCATAGACAGAGACTATAGGATAAAGACCATAGACAGAGACCATAGATAGAGACCATAGACAGAGACCATAGATAGAGACCATAGACAGAGACCATAGATAGAGACCATAGACAGAGACCATAGATAGAGACCATAGACAGAGACTATAGGATAAAGACCATAGACAGAGACCATAGATAGAGACCATAGACAGAGACCATAGATAGAGACCATAGATAGAGACTATAGGATCAAGACCATAGACAGAGACCATAGACAGAGACCATAGATAGAGACCATAGACAGAGACCATAGATAGAGACCATAGACAGAGACTATAGGATCAAGACCATAGATAGAGACTATAGACAGAGACCATAGATAGAGACCATAGACAGAGACTATAGGATCAAGACCATAGATAGAGACCATAGATAGAGACCATAGACAGAGACTATAGGATCAAGACCATAGATAGAGACCATAGATAGAGACCATAGACAGAGACCATAGATAGAGACCATAGACAGAGACTATAGGATCAAGACCATAGATAGAGACTATAGATAGAGACCATAGATAGAGACTATAGATAGAGACTATAGATAGAGACTATAGGATAAAGACCATAGACAGAGACTATAGATAGAGACCATAGACAGAGACTATAGATAGAGACTATAGATAGAGACTAT
Organism: Oncorhynchus gorbuscha; assembly: GCF_021184085.1. Lineage (NCBI taxonomy): Eukaryota > Metazoa > Chordata > Actinopteri > Salmoniformes > Salmonidae > Oncorhynchus > Oncorhynchus gorbuscha. The sequence goes on along the minus strand of NW_025749763.1, from coordinate 5,307 downwards.
AGATAGAGACCATAGATAGAGACTATAGATAGAGACTATAGGATAAAGACCATAGACAGAGACTATAGATAGAGACCATAGACAGAGACTATAGATAGAGACTATAGGATAAAGACCATAGACAGAGACTATAGATAGAGACCATAGACAGAGACTATAGATAGAGACTATAGATAGAGACTATAGATAGAGACTATAGGATAAAGACCATAGACAGAGACTATAGATAGAGACCATAGACAGAGACTATAGATAGAGACTATAGATAGAGACTATAGATAGAGACTATAGATAGAGACCATAGACAGAGACTATAGATAGAGACTATAGATAGAGACTATAGATAGAGACTATAGGATAAAGACCATAGACAGAGACTATAGATAGAGACCATAGACAGAGACTATAGATAGAGACTATAGATATAGACTATAGATAGAGACTATAGATAGAGACCATAGACAGAGACTATAGATAGAGACTATAGATAGAGACTATAGATAGAGACCATAGACAGAGACTATAGATAGAGACCATAGACAGAGACTATAGACAGAGACTATAGATAGAGACTATAGATAGAGACTATAGATAGAGACCATAGACAGAGACTATAGGATAAAGAGCATAGACAGAGACCATAGATAGAGACCATAGACAGAGACCATAGATAGAGACCATAGACAGAGACTATAGGATCAAGACCATAGATAGAGACCATAGACAGAGACCATAGATAGAGACCATAGACAGAGACTATAGGATAAAGACCATAGACAGAGACCATAGATAGAGACCATAGACAGAGACTATAGGATAAAGACCATAGACAGAGACCATAGATAGAGACCATAGACAGAGACCATAGATAGAGACCATAGATAGAGACTATAGGATCAAGACCATAGACAGAGACCATAGATAGAGACCATAGACAGAGACCATAGATAGAGACCATAGACAGAGACTATAGGATAAAGACCATAGACAGAGACCATAGATAGAGACCATAGACAGAGACTATAGGATAAAGACCATAGACAGAGACCATAGATAGAGACCATAGACAGAGACCATAGATAGAGACCATAGATAGAGACTATAGGATCAAGACCATAGACAGAGACCATAGATAGAGACCATAGACAGAGACTATAGGATAAAGACCATAGACAGAGACCATAGATAGAGACCATAGACAGAGACCATAGATAGAGACCATAGACAGAGACCATAGATAGAGACCATAGACAGAGACTATAGGATAAAGACCATAGACAGAGACCATAGATAGAGACCATAGACAGAGACCATAGATAGAGACCATAGATAGAGACTATAGGATCAAGACCATAGACAGAGACCATAGACAGAGACCATAGATAGAGACCATAGACAGAGACCATAGATAGAGACCATAGACAGAGACTATAGGATCAAGACCATAGATAGAGACTATAGACAGAGACCATAGATAGAGACCATAGACAGAGACTATAGGATCAAGACCATAGATAGAGACCATAGATAGAGACCATAGACAGAGACTATAGGATCAAGACCATAGATAGAGACCATAGATAGAGACCATAGACAGAGACCATAGATAGAGACCATAGACAGAGGCTATAGGATCAAGACCATAGATAGAGACTATAGACAGAGACCATAGATAGAGACCATAGACAGAGACTATAGATATAGACTATAGATAGAGACCATAGATAGAGACCATAGACAGAGACCATAGATAGAGACTATAGATAGAGACTATAGGATAAAGACCATAGACAGAGACTATAGATAGAGACCATAGACAGAGACTATAGATAGAGACTATAGATAGAGACTATAGATAGAGACCATAGATAGAGACTATAGATAGAGACTATAGGATAAAGACCATAGACAGAGACTATAGATAGAGACCATAGACAGAGACTATAGATAGAGACTATAGGATAAAGACCATAGACAGAGACTATAGATAGAGACCATAGACAGAGACTATAGATAGAGACTATAGATAGAGACTATAGATAGAGACTATAGGATAAAGACCATAGACAGAGACTATAGATAGAGACCATAGACAGAGACTATAGATAGAGACTATAGATAGAGACTATAGATAGAGACCATAGACAGAGACTATAGATAGAGACTATAGATAGAGACTATAGATAGAGACTATAGATAGAGACTATAGATAGAGACTATAGGATAAAGACCATAGACAGAGACTATAGATAGAGACCATAGACAGAGACTATAGATAGAGACTATAGATAGAGACTATAGATAGAGACTATAGATAGAGACCATAGACAGAGACTATAGATAGAGACTATAGATAGAGACTATAGATAGAGACCATAGACAGAGACTATAGATAGAGACCATAGACAGAGACTATAGACAGAGACTATAGATAGAGACTATAGATAGAGACTATAGATAGAGACCATAGACAGAGACCATAGATAGAGACCATAGACAGAGACTATAGGATAAAGACCATAGACAGAGACCATAGATAGAGACCATAGACAGAGACTATAGGATAAAGACCATAGACAGAGACCATAGATAGAGACCATAGACAGAGACCATAGATAGAGACCATAGATAGAGACTATAGGATCAAGACCATAGACAGAGACCATAGATAGAGACCATAGACAGAGACCATAGATAGAGACCATAGACAGAGACTATAGGATAAAGACCATAGACAGAGACCATAGATAGAGACCATAGACAGAGACTATAGGATAAAGACCATAGACAGAGACCATAGATAGAGACCATAGACAGAGACCATAGATAGAGACCATAGATAGAGACTATAGGATCAAGACCATAGACAGAGACCATAGATAGAGACCATAGACAGAGACTATAGGATAAAGACCATAGACAGAGACCATAGATAGAGACCATAGACAGAGACCATAGATAGAGACCATAGACAGAGACCATAGATAGAGACCATAGACAGAGACTATAGGATAAAGACCATAGACAGAGACCATAGATAGAGACCATAGACAGAGACCATAGATAGAGACCATAGATAGAGACTATAGGATCAAGACCATAGACAGAGACCATAGACAGAGACCATAGATAGAGACCATAGACAGAGACCATAGATAGAGACCATAGACAGAGACTATAGGATCAAGACCATAGATAGAGACTATAGACAGAGACCATAGATAGAGACCATAGACAGAGACTATAGGATCAAGACCATAGATAGAGACCATAGATAGAGACCATAGACAGAGACTATAGGATCAAGACCATAGATAGAGACCATAGATAGAGACCATAGACAGAGACCATAGATAGAGACCATAGACAGAGGCTATAGGATCAAGACCATAGATAGAGACTATAGACAGAGACCATAGATAGAGACCATAGACAGAGACTATAGATATAGACTATAGATAGAGACCATAGATAGAGACCATAGACAGAGACCATAGATAGAGACTATAGATAGAGACTATAGGATAAAGACCATAGACAGAGACTATAGATAGAGACCATAGACAGAGACTATAGATAGAGACTATAGATAGAGACTATAGATAGAGACCATAGATAGAGACTATAGATAGAGACTATAGGATAAAGACCATAGACAGAGACTATAGATAGAGACCATAGACAGAGACTATAGATAGAGACTATAGGATAAAGACCATAGACAGAGACTATAGATAGAGACCATAGACAGAGACTATAGATAGAGACTATAGATAGAGACTATAGATAGAGACTATAGGATAAAGACCATAGACAGAGACTATAGATAGAGACCATAGACAGAGACTATAGATAGAGACTATAGATAGAGACTATAGATAGAGACCATAGACAGAGACTATAGATAGAGACTATAGATAGAGACTATAGATAGAGACTATAGATAGAGACTATAGATAGAGACCATAGACAGAGACTATAGATAGAGACCATAGACAGAGACTATAGATAGAGACTATAGATAGAGACTATAGATAGAGACTATAGATAGAGACCATAGACAGAGACTATAGATAGAGACTATAGATAGAGACTATAGATAGAGACCATAGACAGAGACTATAGATAGAGACCATAGACAGAGACTATAGACAGAGACTATAGATAGAGACTATAGATAGAGACTATAGATAGAGACCATAGACAGAGACTATAGACAGAGACCATAGACAGAGACTATAGATAGAGACTATAGATAGAGACTATAGATAGAGACTATAGATAGAGACTATAGACAGAGACTATAGATAGAGACTATAGATAGAGACTATAGATAGAGACTATAGATAGAGACTATAGATAGAGACCATAGACAGAGACTATAGATAGAGACTATAGATAGAGACTATAGATAGAGACTATAGACAGAGACTATAGATAGAGACTATAGATAGAGACCATAGATAGAGACTATAGATAGAGACTATAGATAGAGACTATAGATAGAGACCATAGACAGAGACTATAGATAGAGACTATAGATAGAGACTATAGATAGAGACTATAGATAGAGACCATAGACAGAGACTATAGATAGAGACTATAGATAGAGACTATAGATAGAGACTATAGATAGAGACTATAGGATAAAGACCATAGACAGAGACTATAGATAGAGACCATAGACAGAGACTATAGATAGAGACTATAGATAGAGACTATAGATAGAGACTATAGATAGAGACCATAGACAGAGACTATAGATAGAGACTATAGATAGAGACTATAGATAGAGACCATAGACAGAGACTATAGATAGAGACTATAGATAGAGACTATAGATAGAGACCATAGACAGAGACTATAGATAGAGACTATAGATAGAGACTATAGATAGAGACTATAGATAGAGACTATAGATAGAGACCATAGACAGAGACTATAGACAGAGACTATAGATAGAGACTATAGATAGAGACTATAGATAGAGACTATAGATAGAGACCATAGATAGAGACTATAGGATCAAGACCATAGACAGAGACCATAGACAGAGACTATAGACAGAGACCATAGACAGAGACTATAGACAGAGACTATAGATAGAGACTATAGATAGAGACTATAGATAGAGACTATAGATAGAGACCATAGATAGAGACTATAGGATCAAGACCATAGACAGAGACCATAGACAGAGACTATAGACAGAGACTATAGATAGAGACTATAGATAGAGACTATAGGATAAAGACTATAGGATAAAGACTATAGGATAAAGACTATAGGATAAAGACTATAGATAGA
>NW_025749762.1:0-22718 GCF_021184085.1 Oncorhynchus gorbuscha | reverse complement strand
TTATATACAGTACATACAGTATTATATACAACCAGTATTATATACAGTACATACAGTATTATATACAACCAGTATTATATACAGTACATACAGTATTATATACAACCAGTATTATATACAGTACATACAGTATTATATAAAACCAGTATTATATACAGTACATACAGTATTATATAAAACCAGTATTATATACAGTACATACAGTATTATATACAACCAGTATTATATACAGTACATACAGTATTATATACAACCAGTATTATATACAGTACATACAGTATTATATACAACCAGTATTATATACAGTACATACAGTATTATATACAACCAGTATTATATACAGTACATACAGTATTATATAAAACCAGTATTATATACAGTACATACAGTATTATATAAAACCAGTATTATATACAGTACATACAGTATTATATAAAACCAGTATTATATACAGTACATACAGTATTATATACAACCAGTATTATATACAGTACATACAGTATTATATACAACCAGTATTATATACAGTACATACAGTATTATATAAAACCAGTATTATATACAACCAGTATTATATACAGTACATACAGTATTATATAAAACCAGTATTATATACAGTACATACAGTATTATATAAAACCAGTATTATATACAGTACATACAGTATTATAACCAGCATTATATATACAACCAGTATTATATACAGTACATACAGTATTATATACAACCAGTATTATATACAGTACATACAGTATTATATAAAACCAGTATTATATACAGTACATACAGTATTATATAAAACCAGTATTATATACAGTACATACAGTATTATATAAAACCAGTATTATATACAGTACATACAGTATTATATACAACCAGTATTATATACAGTACATACAGTATTATATAAAACCAGTATTATATACAGTACATACAGTATTATATACAACCAGTATTATATACAGTACATACAGTATTATATAAAACCAGTATTATATACAGTACATACAGTATTATATAAAACCAGTATTATATACAGTACATACAGTATTATATAAAACCAGTATTATATACAGTACATACAGTATTATATACAACAGTATTATATACAACATACAGTATTATATAAAACCAGTATATATACAGTACATACAGTATTATATAAAACCAGTATTATATACAGTACATACAGTATTATATAAAAACCAGTATTATATACAGTACATACAGTATTATATACAACCAGTATTATATACAGTACATACAGTATTATATAAAACCAGTATTATATACAGTACATACAGTACAGTATTATATACAACCAACCAGTATTATATACAGTACATACAGTATTATATAAAACCAGTATTATATACAGTACATACCATATACAATTATATATACAGTACATACAGTATTATATAAACCAGTATTATATACAGTACATACAGTATTATATAAAACCAGTATTATATACAGTACATACAGTATATATAAAACCAGTATTATATATACAACAGTATTATATACAACCAGTATTATATACAGTACAGTATTATATACAGTATTATATAAAACCAGTATTATATACAGTACATACAGTATTATATAAAACCAGTATTATATACAGTACATACAGTATTATATACAACCAGTATTATATACAGTACATACAGTATTATATAAAACCAGTATTATATACAGTACATACAGTATTATATAAAACCAGTATTATATACAGTACATACAGTATTATATAAAACCAGTATTATATACAGTACATACAGTATTATATAAAACCAGTATTATATACAGTACATACAGTATTATATAAAACCAGTATTATATACAGTACATACAGTATTATATATTATATAAAACCAGTATTATATACAGTACAACAGTATTATATAAAACAGTACATACAGTATTATATACAACCAGTATTATATACAGTACATACAGTATTATATACAACCAGTATTATATACAGTACATACAGTATTATATATATTATATACAACATACAGTATTATATAAAACCAGTATTATATACAGTACATACAGTATTATATACAACCAGTATTATATACAGTACATACAGTATTATATACAACCAGTATTATATACAGTACATACAGTATTATATACAATTATATAAAACAGTATTATTATATAAAACCAGTATTATATACAGTACATACAGTATTATATACAACATACAGTATTATATACAACCAGTATTATATACAGTACAGTATTATATACAACCAGTATTATATACAGTACATACAGTATTATATACAACCAGTATTATATACAGTACATACAGTATTATATACAACCAGTATTATATACAGTACATACAGTATTATATAAAACCAGTATTATATACAGTACATACAGTATTATATAAAACCAGTATTATATACAGTACATACAGTATATATAAACCAGTATTATATACAGTACATACAGTATTATATAAAACCAGTATTATATACAGTACATACAGTATTATATAAAACCAGTATTATATACAGTACATACAGTATTATATAAAACAGTATTATATACATATACAGTATTATATACAACCAGTATTATATACAGTACATACAGTATTATATAAAACCAGTATTATATACAGTACATACAGTATTATATATTATAACCAGTATTATATACAGTACATACAGTATTATATAAAACCAGTATTATATACAGTACATACAGTATTATATAAAACCAGTATTATATACAGTACATACAGTATTATATACAACCAGTATTATATACAGTACATACAGTATTATATACAACCAGTATTATATACAGTACATACAGTATTATATACAACCAGTACATACAGTATATATAAACCAGTATATATACAGTACATACAGTATTATATACAACCAGTATTATATACAGTACATACAGTATTATATACAACCAGTATTATATACAGTACATACAGTATTATATACAACCAGTATTATATACAGTACATACAGTATTATATACAACCAGTATTATATACAGTACATACAGTATTATATAAAACCAGTATTATATACAGTACATACAGTATTATATAAACCAGTATTATATACAGTACATACAGTATTATATATTATATACAGTACATACAGTATTATATACAACCAGTATTATATACAGTACATACAGTATTATATACAACCAGTACATACAGTATACAGTATTATATACAACCAGTATTATATACAGTACATACAGTATTATATACAACCAGTATTATATACAGTACATACAGTATTATATAAAACCAGTATTATATACAGTACATACAGTATTATATACAACCAGTATTATATACAGTACATACAGTATTATATAAAACCAGTATTATATACAGTACATACAAACCAGTATTATATAGTACATACAGTATTATATAAAACCAGTATTATATACAGTATTATATACAGTACATACAGTATTATATACAACCAGTATTATATACAGTACATACAGTATTATATACAACCAGTATTATATACAGTACATACAGTATTATATACAACCAGTATTATATACAGTACATACAGTATTATATACAACCAGTATTATATACAGTACATACAGTATTATATAAAACCAGTATTATATACAGTACATACAGTATTATATAAAACCAGTATTATATACAGTACATACAGTATTATATAAAACCAGTATTATATACAGTACATACAGTATTATATATAAACCAGTATTATATACAGTACATACAGTATTATATAAAACCAGTATTATATACAGTACATACAGTATTATATAAACCAGTATTATATACAGTACATACAGTATTATATACAAATATACAGTATTATATACATACAGTATTATATAAAACCAGTATTATATACAGTACATACAGTATTATATAAAACCAGTATTATATACAGTACATACAGTATTATATACAACCAGTATTATATACAGTACATACAGTATTATATAAAACCAGTATTATATACAGTACATACAGTATTATATAAAACCAGTATTATATACAGTACATACAGTATTATATACAACCAGTATTATATACAGTACATACAGTATTATATAAAACCAGTATTATATACAGTACATACAGTATTATATAAAACCAGTATTATATACAGTACATACAGTATTATATAAAATTATATACAACAGTATTATATACAGTACATACAGTATTATATAAAACCAGTATTATATACAGTACATACAGTATTATATAAACCAGTATTATAAACCAGTATTATATAAAACCAGTATTATATACATACAGTATTATATAAAACCAGTATTATATACAGTACATACAGTATTATATAAAACCAGTATTATATACAGTACATACAGTATTATATAAAACCAGTATTATATACAGTACATACAGTATTATATAAAACCAGTATTATATACAGTACATACAGTATTATATATAAACCAGTATTATATACAGTACATACAGTATTATATAAAACCAGTATTATATACAGTACATACAGTATTATATAAAACCAGTATTATATACAGTACATACAGTATTATATACAACCAGTATTATATACAGTACATACAGTATTATATAAAACCAGTATTATATACAGTACATACAGTATTATATAAAACCAGTATTATATACAGTACATACAGTATTATATAAAACCAGTATTATATACAGTACATACAGTATTATATAAAACCAGTATTATATACAGTACATACAGTATTATATAAAACCAGTATTATATACAGTACATACAGTATTATATACAACCAGTATTATATACAGTACATACAGTATTATATAAAACCAGTATTATATACAGTACATACAGTATTATATACAAACCAGTATTATATACAGTACATACAGTATTATATAAACCAGTATTATATACAGTACATACAGTATTATATACAACCAGTATTATATACAGTACATACAGTATTATATAAAACCAGTATTATATACAGTACATACAGTATTATATAAAACCAGTATTATATACAGTACATACAGTATTATATAAACCAGTATTATATACAGTACATATATATAAAACCAGTATTATATACAGTACATACAGTATTATATACAACCAGTATTATATACAGTACATACAGTATTATATAAAACCAGTATTATATACAGTACATACAGTATTATATAAAACCAGTATTATATACAGTACATACAGTATTATATAAAACCAGTATTATATACAGTACATACAGTATTATATAAAACCAGTATTATATACAGTACATACAGTATTATATACAACCAGTATTATATACAGTACATACAGTATTATATAAAACCAGTATTATATACAGTACATACAGTATTATATAAAACCAGTATTATATACAGTACATACAGTATTATATAAAACCAGTATTATATACAGTACATACAGTATTATATACAACCAGTATTATATACAGTACATACAGTATTATATACAACCAGTATTATATACAGTACATACAGTATTATATACAACCAGTATTATATACAGTACATACAGTATTATATATATACAACATACAGTATTATATACAACCAGTATTATTATATACAGTATTATATAAAACCAGTATTATATACAACCAGTACATACAGTATTATATACAACCAGTATTATATACAGTACATACAGTATTATATAAAACCAGTATTATATACAGTACATACAGTATTATATAAAACCAGTATTATATACAGTACATACAGTATTATATACAACCAGTATTATATACAGTACATACAGTATTATATAAAACCAGTATTATATACAGTACATACAACCAGTATTATATACAGTATTATATAAACCAGTATATATAAAACCAGTATTATATACAGTACATACAGTATTATATAAAACCAGTATTATATACAGTACATACAGTATTATATAAAACCAGTATTATATACAGTACATACAGTATTATATAAAACCAGTATTATATACAGTACATACAGTATTATATAAAACCAGTATTATATACAGTACATACAGTATTATATAAAACCAGTATTATATACAGTACATACAGTATTATATAAAACCAGTATTATATACAGTACATACAGTATTATATAAAACCAGTATTATATATACAGTACATACAGTATTATATAAAACCAGTATTATATACAGTACATACAGTATTATATAAAACCAGTATTATATACAGTACATACAGTATTATATAAAACCAGTATTATATACAGTACATACAGTATTATATACAACCAGTATTATATACAGTACATACAGTATTATATACAACCAGTATTATATACAGTACATACAGTATTATATAAAAGTATTATATACAGTACATACAGTATTATATAAAACCAGTATTATATACAGTACATACAGTATTATATAAAACCAGTATTATATACAGTACATACAGTATTATATAAAACCAGTATTATATACAGTACATACAGTATTATATACAACCAGTATTATATACAGTACATACAGTATTATATACAACCAGTATTATATACAGTACATACAGTATTATATACAACCAGTATTATATACAGTACATACAGTATTATATACAACCAGTATTATATACAGTACATACAGTATTATATACAGTACATACAGTATTATATACAACCAGTATTATATACAGTACATACAGTATTATATACAACCAGTATTATATACAGTACATACAGTATTATATAAAACCAGTATTATATACAGTACATACAGTATTATATACAACCAGTATTATATACAGTACATACAGTATTATATACAACCAGTATTATATACAGTACATACAGTATTATATACAACCAGTATTATATACAGTACATACAGTATTATATACAACCAGTATTATATACAGTACATACAGTATTATATACAACCAGTATTATATACAGTACATACAGTATTATATAAAACCAGTATTATATACAGTACATACAGTATTATATACAACCAGTATTATATACAATACATACAGTATTATATACAACCAGTATTATATACAGTACATACAGTATTATATAAAACCAGTATTATATACAGTACATACAGTATTATATAAAACCAGTATTATATACAGTACATACAGTATTATATAAAACCAGTATTATATACAGTACATACAGTATTATATACAGTACATACAGTATTATATAAAATCCTTTATTGCATGGGACTTCCTTCTGTCTCATATTGCTCAAATAAACAGCAAACCTGGTTTTCAAAAACCAGATAAAGTAACAACGCCTCTCTCCTATCTGACCTAGATAGCCTACATATCAATACATACACACAAACCATGTGTGCTTTTCAATTATTTTTTTTTGAGCTGTGATTGTCTAATGATGTTCTGTATTAAGTTTCGTGTTCAGGAAGAGTAGCTGCTGCTTTTGCAACAGCCAATGGAGATCCTAATAAAATACCAACAGCCAATGGGGATCCTAATAAAATACCAACAGCCAATGGGGATCCTAATAAAATACCAACAGCCAATGGGGATCCTAATAAAATACCAACAGCCAATGGGGATCCTAATAAAATACCAACAGCCAATGGGGATCCTAATAAAATACCAACAGCCAATGGGGATCCTAATAAAATACCAACAGACAATGGGGATCCTAATAAAATACCAACAGCCAATGGGGATCCTAATAAAATACCAACAGCCAATGGGGATCCTAATAAAATACCAACAGCCAATGGGGATCCTAATAAAATACCAACAGCCAATGGGGATCCTAATAAAATACCAGAAACCAAAACAGACCAAACCAGGATGTAATTAAATCCAAAGACTGACTGACTGTAAGACTGACTGACTGTGAGACTGACTGACTGACTGACTGACTGTGAGACTGACTGACTGTGAGACTGACTGACTGTGAGACTGACTGACTGACTGACTGACTGACTGTGAGACTGACTGACTGACTGACTGACTGACTGACTGACTGACTGACTGTGAGACTGACTGACTGTGAGACTGACTGACTGTGAGACTGACTGACTGACTGACTGTGAGACTGACTGACTGTGAGACTGACTGACTGTGAGACTGACTGACTGACTGACTGACTGTGAGACTGACTGACTGACTGACTGACTGTGAGACTGACTGACTGACTGACTGACTGTGAGACTGACTGACTGACTGACTGACTGACTGACTGACTGTGAGACTGACTGACTGTGAGACTGACTGACTGTGAGACTGACTGACTGACTGACTGACTGTGAGACTGACTGACTGTGAGACTGACTGACTGACTGACTGACTGACTGACTGACTGTGAGACTGACTGACTGACTGACTGACTGACTGTGAGACTGACTGACTGACTGACTGTGAGACTGATTGACTGTGAGACTGACTGACTGTAAGACTGTCTGTCTGTGAGACTGACTGACTGTGAGACTGACTGACTGTGAGACTGACTGACTGACTGACTGTGAGACTGACTGACTGACTGTGAGACTGACTGACTGTGAGACTGTCTGACTGTGAGACTGACTGACTGTGAGACTGACTGACTGACTGACTGACTGACTGTGAGACTGACTGACTGTGAGACTGACTGACTGTAAGACTGTCTGTCTGACTGTGAGACTGACTGACTGTGAGACTGACTGACTGTGAGACTGACTGACTGTGAGACTGACTGACTGTAAGACTGTCTGTCTGACTGTGAGACTGACTGACTGTGAGACTGACTGACTGTGACACTGACTGACTGTGAGACTGACTGACTGTGAGACTGACTGACTGACTGACTGACTGTGAGACTGACTGACTGACTGTGAGACTGACTGACTGTGAGACTGACTGACTGTGAGACTGTCTGACTGTGAGACTGACTGACTGTGAGACTGACTGACTGTGAGACTGACTGACTGACTGTGAGACTGACTGACTGACTGTGAGACTGACTGACTGTGAGACTGTCTGTCTGACTGTGAGACTGTCTGACTGTGAGACTGACTGACTGTGAGACTGACTGACTGTGAGACTGACTGACTGTGAGACTGTCTGACTGTGAGACTGACTGACTGTGAGACTGACTGACTGTGAGACTGACTGACTGTGAGACTGTCTGTCTGACTGTGAGACTGTCTGTCTGTTTGTCTGTGACTGTCTGTCTGTTTGTCTGTGTATGTCTGTCTGTTTGTCCGTGTATGTCTGTCTGTTTGGCCGTGTATGTCTGTCTGTTTGTCCGTGTATGTCTGTCTGTTTGTCCGTGTATGTCTGTCTGTTTGTCCGTGTATGTCTGTCTGTTTGTCCGTGTATGTCTGTTTGTCCGTGTATGTCTGTTTGTCCGTGTCTGTCTGTTTGTCCGTGTATGTCTGTCTGTTTGTCCGTGTCTGTCTGTTTGTCCGTGTATGTCTGTCTGTTTGTCCGTGTATGTCTGTCTGTTTGTCCGTCTCTGTCTGTTTGTCCGTGTCTGTCTGTTTGTCCGTGTATGTCTGTCTGTTTGTCCGTGTATGTCTGTCTGTTTGTCCGTGTATGTCTGTCTGTTTGTCCTTCTCTGTCTGTTTGTCCGTGTCTGTCTGTTTGTCCGTGTATGTCTGTCTGTTTGTCTGTGTATGTCTGTCTGTTTGTCCGTGTATGTCTGTCTGTTTGTCCGTGTCTGTCTGTTTGTCCGTGTATGTCTGTCTGTTTGTCTGTGTATGTCTGTCTGTTTGTCCGTGTATGTCTGTCTGTTTGTCCGTGTCTGTCTGTTTGTCCGTGTATGTCTGTCTGTTTGTCCGTGTATGTCTGTCTGTTTGTCTGTGTATGTCTGTCTGTTTGTCCGTGTATGTATGTCTGTTTGTCCGTGTCTGTCTGTTTGTCCGTGTCTGTCTGTTTGTCCGTGTCTGTCTGTTTGTCCGTGTATGTCTGTCTGTTTGTCTGTGTATGTCTGTCTGTTTGTCCGTGTATGTCTGTCTGTTTGTCCGTGTATGTCTGTCTGTTTGTCCGTGTATGTCTGTCTGTTTGTCCGTGTATGTCTGTCTGTTTGTCCGTGTCTGTCTGTTTGTCCATGTATGTCTGTTTGTCCGTGTCTGTCTGTTTGGCCGTGTATGTCTGTCTGTTTGTCCGTGTATGTCTGTCTGTTTGTCCGTGTATGTCTGTCTGTTTGTCCGTGTATGTCTGTCTGTTTGTCCGTGTATGTCTGTCTGTTTGTCCGTGTATGTCTGTCTGTTTGTCCGTGTCTGTCTGTTTGTCCGTGTATGTCTGTTTGTCCGTGTCTGTCTGTTTGTCTGTGTATGTCTGTCTGTTTGTCCGTGTCTGTCTGTTTGTCCGTGTATGTCTGTCTGTTTGTCCGTGTATGTCTGTCTGTTTGTCCGTGTATGTCTGTCTGTTTGTCCGTCTCTGTCTGTTTGTCCGTGTCTGTCTGTTTGTCCGTGTATGTCTGTCTGTTTGTCCGTGTATGTCTGTCTGTTTGTCCGTGTATGTCTGTCTGTTTGTCCGTGTATGTATGTCTGTTTGTCCGTGTATGTCTGTTTGTCCGTGTATGTCTCTTTGCCCGTGTATGTCTGCACACTAGTATAAAACACAGCAGTTTCCAGGAGGACTCCACAGTCAAGACGGACGTCATCAGAAGTGGACAGAAACCAGGATAGAATGGAATCACTGGGACTGTCTCCTAGAGACCTGCGTCACAGCAGTCAGAAAACCCCGGTCAACACAGCCACCCAAGAGGAAAATCACCAGAAAATCCCCACTAATCCCATAATAAACGCAGGAAGAGTAGCTGCTGCCTTAACAGGAACTAATGGGGATCCATAATAAACCCCAGGAAGAGTAGCTGCTGCCTTGACAGGAACTAATGGGGATCCATAATAAACCCAGGAAGAGTAGCTGCTGCCTTAACAGGAACTAATGGGGATCCATAATAAACCCCCAGGAAGAGTAGCTGCTGCCTTGGCAGGAACTAATAGGGATCCATAATAAACACCAGGAAGTGTAGCTGCTGCCTTGGCAGGAACTAACGGGGATCCATAATAAACCCCAGGAAGAGTAGCTGCTGCCTTGGCAGGAACTAATAGGGATCCATAATAAACACCAGGAAGTGTAGCTGCTGCCTTGGCAGGAACTAACGGGGATCCACAATAAACCCCAGGAAGAGTAGCTGCTGCCTTGACAGGAACTAATGGGGATCCATAATAAACCCAGGAAGAGTAGCTGCTGCCTTAACAGGAACTAATGGGGATCCATAATAAACCCCAGGAAGAGTAGCTGCTGCCTTGACAGGAACTAATGGGGATCCATAATAAACCTCAGGAAGAGTAGCTGCTGCCTTGACAGGAACTAATGGGGATCCATAATAAACCTCAGGAAGAGTAGCTGCTGCCTTGACAGGAACTAATGGGGATCCATAATAAACCCCAGGAAGAGTAGCTGCTGCCTTGACAGGAACTAATGGGGATCCATAATAAACCCCAGGAAGAGTAGCTGCTGCCTTGGCAGGAACTAATGGGGATCCATAATAAACCCCAGGAAGAGTAGCTGCTGCCTTGGCAGGAACTAATGGGGATCCATAATAAACCCCAGGAAGAGTAGCTGCTGCCTTGGCAGGAACTAATGGGGATCCATAATAAATACAAATACCTGAGCGCTGTGAGATAAAGTTATACTGAAGCTGGTCACCTGAGCGCTGCAAGGAAAATTCTACTTCGTCACTAGTCCCAGACGGAGATACAGAAGGTAACAGGAACATATAGGATCAGATGAAGGTAACAGGAACATATAGGATCAGATGAAGGTAACAGGAACATATAGGATCAGATGAAGGTGAGAGGAACATATAGGATCAGATGAAGGTAACAGGAACATATAGGATCAGATGAAGGTAACAGGAACATATAGGATCAGATGAAGGTGAGAGGAACATAGAGGATCAGATGAAGGTGAGAGGAACATAGAGGATCAGATGAAGGTAACAGGAACATAGAGGATCAGATGAAGGTGAGAGGAACATATAGGATCAGATGAAGGTAACAGGAACATATAGGATCAGATGAAGGTAACAGGAACATAGAGGATCAGATGAAGGTAACAGGAACATAGAGGATCAGATGAAGGTGAGAGGAACATATAGGATCAGATGAAGGTGAGAGGAACATATAGGATCAGATGAAGGTAACAGGAACATAGAGGATCAGATGAAGGTGAGAGGAACATATAGGATCAGATGAAGGTGAGAGGAACATATAGGATCAGATGAAGGTGAGAGGAACATATAGGATCAGATGAAGGTGAGAGGAACATATAGGATCAGATGAAGGTAACAGGAACATAGAGGATCAGATGAAGGTGAGAGGAACATAGAGGATCAGATGAAGGTGACAGGGTTATTGTTCTGTACAGTATATGTGAAACTGTCATGCAGGTGAATGAGGACCCAAAAGCGACTTGGCGAAAACAGAGTTTTTAATCCAGTAAGATACTTAACAAAACAAAAGGCATAATAGCAGGTTGCCTCGGGAAGGCACTTGAACCTAGCAGACTCAGACACCTGCTCACCACGCAGCATCTGAGGGAAACACGACACGACAGGGCAAAACATAGACACAGCACGGTGAATATAGACAAGGATCCGACAGGGCAGGTACGGAAAACAAGGAGAGAAATAGGGACTCTAATCAGGGAAAAGGATCGGGAACAGGTGTGGGAAGACTAAATGATGATTAGGGGAATAGGAACAGCTGGGAGCAGGAACGGAACGATAGAGAGAAGAGAGAGCGAGAGAGTGAGAGAGGGAGGGGGAGAGAGAGGGATAGAAAGAGGGAAAGAACCTAATAAGACCAGCAGAGGGAAACGAATAGAAGGGGAAGCACAGGGACAAGACATGATAATTAATGACAAAACATGACAGTACCCCCCCACTCACCGAGCGCCTCCTGGCGCACTCGAGGAGGAACCCTGGCGGCAACGGAGGAAATCATCAATAAGCGAACGGTCCAGCACGTCCCGAGACGGAACCCAACTCCTCTCCTCAGGACCGTAACCCTCCCAATCCACTAAGTATTGGTGACCCCGTCCCCGAGAACGCATGTCCATGATCTTATGTACCTTGTAAATAGGTGCGCTCGACAAGGACGGGAGGGGGGGAGGGAAGACGAACGGGGGTGCGAAGAAAGGGCTTGACACAGGAGACATGGAAGACAGGATGGACGCGACGAAGATGTCGCGGAAGAAGCAGTCGCACAGCGACAGGATTGACGACCTGGGAGACACGGAACGGACCAATGAACCGCGGAGTCAACTTACGAGAAGCTGTCGTAAGAGGAAGGTTGCGAGTGGAAAGCCACACTCTCTGGCCGCAACAATACCTTGGACTCTTAATCCTGCGTTTGGGCGGCTCTCACAGTCTGTGCCCTGTAACGGCAAAGTGCAGACCTCACCCTCCTCCAGGTGCGCTCACAACGTTGGACAAACGCTGAGCGGAGGGAACGCTGGACTCGGCAAGCTGGGATGAGAACAGAGGAGGCTGGTAACCCAGACTACTCTGAAACGGAGATAACCCGGTAGCAGACGAAGGAAGCGAGTTGTGAGCGTATTCTGCCCAGGGAGCTGTTCTGCCCAAGACGCAGGGTTTCTGAAAGAAAGGCTGCGTAGTATGCGACCAATCGTCTGATTGGCCCTCTCTGCTTGACCGTTAGACTGGGGATGAAACCCGGAAGAGAGACTGACGGACGCACCAATCAAACGACAGAACTCCCTCCAAAACTGTGACGTGAATTGCGGGCCTCTGTCTGAAACGGCGTCTAACGGGAGGCCATGAATTCTGAACACATTCTCGATAATGATTTGTGCCGTCTCCTTAGCGGAAGGAAGTTTAGCGAGGGAATGAAATGTGCCGCCTTAGAGAACCTATCGACAACCGTAAGAATCACAGTCTTCCCCCGCAGACAAAGGCAGACCGGTAATGAAGTCTAGGGCGATGTGAGACCATGGTCGAGAAGGAATGGGGAGCGGTCTGAGACGACCGGCAGGAGGAGAGTTACCCGACTTAGTCTGCGCGCAGTCCGAACAAGCAGCCACGAAACGGCGCGTGTCACGCTCCTGAGTCGGCCACCAAAAGCGCTGGCGAATAGACGCAAGAGTGCCTCGAACACCGGGATGACCAGCTAACTTGGCAGAGTGAGCCCACTTAAGAACAGCCAGACGAGTGGAAACAGGAACGAAAAGGAGGTTACTAGGACAAGCGCGGCGACGCAGTGTGCGTGAGTGCTTGCTTAACCTGTCTTTCAATTCCCCAGACTGTCAACCCGACAACACGCCCATAAGGAAGAATCCCCTCGGGATCAGTAGAAGCCACAGAAGAACTAAACAGACGGGATAAGGCATCAGGCTTGGTGTTCTTGCTACCCGGACGGTAAGAAATCACAAACTCGAAACGAGCGAAAAACAACGCCCAACGAGCTTGACGGGCATTAAGTCGTTTGGCAGAACGGATGTACTCAAGGTTCTTATGGTCTGTCCAAACGACAAAAGGAACGTCGCCCCCTCCAACCACTGTCGCCATTCGCCTAGGGCTAAGCGGATGGCGAGCAGTTCACGGTTACCCACATCATAGTTGCGCTCAGATGGCGACAGGCGATGAGAAAAATAAGCGCAAGGATGAACCTTATCGTCAGACTGGAAGCGCTGGGATAGAATGGCTCCCACGCCTACCTCTGAAGCGTCAACCTCGACAATGAATTGTCTAGTGACGTCAGGAGTAACGAGGATAGGAGCGGACGTAAAACGTTCTTTTAGAAGATCAAAAGCTCCCTGGGCGGAACCGGACCACTTAAAACACGTCTTGACAGAAGTAAGAGCTGTGAGAGGGGCAGCAACTTGACCGAAATTACGAATGAAACGCCGATAGAAATTAGCGAAACCTAAAAAGCGCTGCAACTCGACACGTGACCTTGGAACGGGCCAATCACTGACAGCTTGGACCTTAGCGGAATCCATCTGAATGCCTTCAGCGGAAATAACGGAACCGAGAAAAGTAACGGAGGAGACATGAAAAGAGCACTTCTCAGCCTTTACGTAGAGACAATTCTCTAAAAGGCGCTGTAGAACACGTCGAACGTGCTGAACATGAATCTCGAGTGACGGTGAAAAAATCAGGATATCGTCAAGATAGACAAAAACAAAGATGTTCAGCATGTCTCTCAGAACATCATTAACTAATGCCTGAAAAACAGCTGGCGCATTGGCGAGACCAAACGGCAGAACCCGGTACTCAAAATGCCCTAACGGAGTGTTAAACGCCGTTTTCCACTCGTCCCCCTCTCTGATGCGCACGAGATGGTAAGCGTTACGAAGGTCCAACTTAGTAAAGCACCTGGCTCCCTGCAGAATCTCGAAGGCTGATGACATAAGGGGAAGCGGATAACGATTCTTAACCGTTATGTCATTCAGCCCTCGATAATCCACGCAGGGGCGCAGAGTACCGTCCTTCTTCTTAACAAAAAAGAACCCCGCCCGGCCGGAGAGGAAGAAGGCACTATGGTACCGGCGTCAAGAGACACAGATAAATAATCCTCGAGAGCCTTACGTTGGGGAGCCGACAGAGAGTATAGTCTACCCCGAGGAGGAGTGGTCCCCGGAAGGAGATCAATACTACAATCATACGACCGGTGAGGAGGAAGGGAGTTGGCTCGGGACCGACTGAAGACCGTGCGCAGATCATGATATTCCTCCGGCACTCCTGTCAAATGCCAGGTTCCTCCTGAGAAGTGGGGACAGAAGAAATGGGAGGATGGCAGACATTAAACACTTCACATGACAAGAAACGTTCCAGGATAGGATAGAATTACTAGACCAATTAATAGAAGGATTATGACATACTAGCCAGGGATGACCCAAAACAACAGGTGTAAAAGGTGAACGAAAAATCAAAAAAGAAATAGTCTCACTGTGGTTACCAGATACTGTGAGAGTTAAAGGTAGTGTCTCAAATCTGATACTGGGAAGATGACTACCATCTAAGGCAAACATGGGCGTAGGCTTGTCTAACTGTCTGAAAGGAATGTCATGTTTCCGAGCCCATGCTTCGTCCATGAAACAACCCTCAGCCCCAGAGTCAATCAAGGCACTGCATGTAGCACCCGAACCGGTCCAGCGTAGATGGACCGACATAGTAGTACAGGATCTGGATGAAGAGACCTGAGTAGTAGCGCTCACCAGTAGCCCTCCGCTTACTGATGAGCTCTGGCCTTTTACTGGACATGAATTAACAAAATGTCCAGCAACTCCGCAATAGAGGCACAGGCGGTTGGTGATCCTCCGTTCCCTCTCCTTAGTCGAGATGCGAATCCCTCCCAGCTACATGGGCTCAGTCTCTGAGCCAGAGGAGGGAGATGGTTGCGATGCGGAGCAGGGAAACACCGTTGATGCGAGCTCTCTTCCACGAGCCCGGTGACGAAGATCTACCCGTCGTTCTATGCGGATGGCGAGAGCAATCAAAGAGTCCACATCTGAAGGAACCTCCCGGGAGAGAATCTCATCCTTAACCACTGCGTGGAGTCCCTCCAGAAAACGAGCGAGCAGCGCCGGCTCGTTCCACTCACTAGAGGCAGCAAGAGTGCGAAACTCAATAGAATAATCCGTTATGGATCGATCACCTTGGCATAGGGAAGCCAGGGCCCTAGAAGCCTCCCTACCAAAAACTGAACGGTCAAAAACCCGAATCATCTCCTCTTTAAAGTTCTGGTATTTGTTAGAGCAATCAGCCCTTGCCTCCCAGATAGCTGTGCCCCACTCTCGAGCCCGGCCAGTAAGGAGTGAAATGACGTAAGCAACCCGAGCTCTCTCTCTAGAGTATGTTTTGGGTTGGAGAGAGAACACAATCTCACACTGGGTGAGAAAGGAGCGGCATTCAGTGGGCTGCCCGGAGTAGCAAGATGGGTTATTAACCCTAGGTTCTGGAGGCTCGGCAGGCCAGGAAGTAACAGGTGGCACGAGACGAAGACTCTGGAACTGTCCAGAGAGGTCGGAAACCTGAGCGGCCAGGTTCTCCACGGCATGGCGAGCAGCAGACAATTCCTGCTCGTGTCTGCCGAGCATGGCTCCTTGGATCTCGACGGCAGTGTTACGAGCGTCTGTAGTCGCTGGGTCCATTCCTTGGTCGGATCCTTCTGTCATGCAGGTGAATGAGGACCCAAAAGCGACTTGGCGAAAACAGAGTTTTTAATCCAGTAAGATACTTAACAAAACAAAAGGCATAATAGCAGGTTGCCTCGGGAAGGCACTTGAACCTAGCAGACTCAGACACCTGCTCACCACGCAGCATCTGAGGGAAACACGACACGACAGGGCAAAACATAGACACAGCACGGTGAATATAGACAAGGATCCGACAGGGCAGGTACGGAAAACAAGGAGAGAAATAGGGACTCTAATCAGGGAAAAGGATCGGGAACAGGTGTGGGAAGACTAAATGATGATTAGGGGAATAGGAACAGCTGGGAGCAGGAACGGAACGATAGAGAGAAGAGAGAGCGAGAGAGTGAGAGAGGGAGGGGGAGAGAGAGGGATAGAAAGAGGGAAAGAACCTAATAAGACCAGCAGAGGGAAACGAATAGAAGGGGAAGCACAGGGACAAGACATGATAATTAATGACAAAACATGACAGAAACCCTCAGGTCTGTCCTCTATTCATCAGGGTTATTGTTCTGTACAGTATATGTGAAACCCTCAGGTCTGTCCTCTGTGCATCAGGGTTATTGTTCTGTACAGTATATGTGAAACCCTCAGGTCTGTCCTCTATTCATCAGGGTTATTGTTCTGTACAGTATATGTGAAACCCTCAGGTCTGTCCTCTGTGCATCAGGGTTATTGTTCTGTACAGTATATGTGAAACCCTCAGGTCTGTCCTCTATTCATCAGGGTTATTGTTCTGTACAGTATATGTGAAACCCTCAGGTCTGTCCTCTATTCATCAGGGTTATTGTTCTGTACAGTATATGTGAAACCCTCAGGTCTGTCCTCTGTGCATCAGGGTTATTGTTCTGTACAGTATATGTGAAACCCTCAGGTCTGTCCTCTATTCATCAGGGTTATTGTTCTGTACAGTATATGTGAAACCCTCAGGTCTGTCCTCTATTCATCAGGGTTATCAGAGGACCTCAGACTGGGGTGAAGGTTCACCTTCCAATAGGACACCAACCCCAAGCACACAGCCAAGACAACGCAGGAGTGGCTTTGGGACAAGTCTCTTGAGTGGCCCAACCAGAGCCCGGACTTGAACCAGATCGAACAGCACTGGAGAGACGAGGGCTGTGGCAGCCACAACATTTTGTCAGTCGGTGATCGTCAAGCAAATAACTGTCGGTGTCACGGTAATCTACCGTTAATTAACATAAACACATTTAGCATCTCCTGGCTTCCACACACAGCCTACAAGACACTGATGCAGACCTTTGGTACGTCTACATTTTAAAAAGTCTAATAAATCCATGAAATATAGTCTACCTACACCATCACAATAAATCCATGTAATATAGTCTACCTACACCATCACAATAAATCCATGTAATATAGTCTACCTACACCATCACAATAAATCCATGTAATATAGTCTACCTACACCATCACAATAAATCCATGTAATATAGTCTACACCATCACAATAAATCCATGTAATATAGTCTACCTACACCATCACAATAAATCCATGTAATATAGTCTACACCATCACAATAAATCCATGTAATATAGTCTACACCATCACAATAAATCCATGTAATATAGTCTACCTACACCATCACAATAAATCCATGTAATATAGTCTACCTACACCATCACAATAAATCCATGTAATATAGTCTACACCATCACAATAAATCCATGTAATATAGTCTACACCATCACAATAAATCCATGTAATATTGTCTACACCATCACAATAAATCCATTTAATATAGTCTACCTACACCATCACAATAAATCCATGTGATATTGTCTACACCATCACAATAAATCCATGTAATATAGTCTACCTACACCATCACAATAAATCCATGTAATATAGTCTACACCATCACAATAAATCCATGTAATATAGTCTACACCATCACAATAAATCCATGTAATATAGTCTACCTACACCATCACAATAAATCCATGTAATATAGTCTACACCATCACAATAAATCCATGTAATATAGTCTACCTACACCATCACAATAAATCCATGTAATATAGTCTACACCATCACAATAAATCCATGTAATATAGTCTACACCATCACAATAAATCCATGTAATATAGTCTACCTACACCATCACAATAAATCCATGTAATATAGTCTACCTACACCATCACAATAAATCCATGTAATATAGTCTACACCATCACAATAAATCCATGTAATATAGTCTACACCATCACAATAAATCCATGTAATATTGTCTACACCATCACAATAAATCCATTTAATATAGTCTACCTACACCATCACAATAAATCCATGTGATATTGTCTACACCATCACAATAAATCCATGTAATATAGTCTACCTACACCATCACAATAAATCCATGTAATATAGTCTACACCATCACAATAAATCCATGTAATATAGTCTACCTACACCATCACAATAAATCCATGTAATATAGCCTACACCATCACAATAAATCCATGTAATATAGTCTACCTACACCATCACAATAAATCCATGTAATATAGTCTACACCTTCACAATAAATCCATGTAATATAGTCTACACCATCACAATAAATCCATGTAATATAGTCTACACCATCACAATAAATCCATGTAATATAGTCTACCTACACCATCACAATAAATCCATGTAATATAGTCTACCTACACCATCCCAATAAATCCATGTAATATAGTCTACCTACACCATCACAATAAATCCATGTAATATAGTCTACCTACACCATCACAATAAATCCATGTAATATAGTCTACCTACACCATCACAATAAATCCATGTAATATAGTCTACCTACACCATCACAATAAATCCATGTAATATAGTCTACCTACACCATCACAATAAATCCATGTAATATAGTCTACCTACACCATCACAATAAATCCATGTAATATAGTCTACCTACACCATCACAATAAATCCATGTAATATAGTCTACCTACACCATCACAATAAATCCATGTAATATAGTCTACACCATCACAATAAATCCATGTAATATAGTCTACCTACACCATCACAATAAATCCATGTAATATAGTCTACCTACACCATCACAATAAATCCATGTAATATAGTCTACCTACACCATCACAATAAATCCATGTAATATAGTCTACACCATCACAATAAATCCATGTAATATAGCCTACACATCACAATAAATCCATGTAATATAGCCTACACCATCACAATAAATCCATGTAATATAGCCTACACCATCACACTAAATCCATGTAACATAGCCTACACCATCACACTAAATCCATGTAATATAGCCTACACCATCACAATAAATCCATGTAATATAGTCTACCTACACCATCACAATAAATCCATGTAATATAGTCTACCTACACCACCACAATAAATCCATGTAATATAGTCTACACCATCACAATAAATCCATGTAATATAGTCTACACCATCACAATAAATCCATGTAATATAGTCTACACCATCACAATAAATCCATTATTTATTTTAGACCGGTCTAAAGAAACATGATCTGAAGAAAATGTAGTCTAATTCAGAAGAACTGAATAACATACTCTGAGTTGTCCTTATGTTAGGCCCTGATCTGGCTGTGGGCTACACTAGTTCATTTAATTGTCCTTATGTTAGGCCCTGATCTGGCTGTGGGCTACACTAGTTCATTTAGTTGTCCTTATGTTAGGCCCTGATCTGGCTGTGGGCTACACTAGTTCATTTAGTTGTCCTTATGTTAGGTCCTGATCTGGCTGTGGGCTACATTAGTTCATTTAGTTGTCCTTATGTTAGGCCCTGATCTGGCTGTGGGCTACACTAGTTCATTTAGTTGTCCTTATGTTAGGCCCTGATCTGGCTGTGGGCTACACCAGTTCATTTAGCAGACAAGATTGGCTTAGAATTCCATTGCATTATTTTGTAATATGTTATAGTATGAAGAATACAGTTGAACAAAGCTGAAAAAAATAGAAAGGATATGTTCTCCAAACAGTTTGATGGAAACTATTCTGTGTTGAGCAGTTCACAAAGATATAGGTCCTCTAGATGCTACATTTAGAGTCATTAATGTAACTTTAGTTGTTCTACAAACGTTGGCCTGTATGTTTTGACTTAATACATTGTAAGGCTGCATGATGAGACTCTAATGATGATTTGAAACAAGTTGCTTGAAAGGCAGGAGCTCTGCTTTGTTTGTTTCAGGCTGTACACACTTCATCAGTCTCTCATTCACCATTTGACAAGCACTCGATAAATTTCGCATCCCTTTGCCAGAACCCTTTCATGGCGGCACCTAGGTAAATCTATGCCTTTTGTGCCAGTATTGCACCCCTAGGTAAATCTATGCCTTTTGTGCCAGTATTGCACCTAGGTAAATCTATGCCTTTTGTGCCAGTATTGCACCCTAGGTAAATCTATGCCTTTTGTGCCAGTATTACCCTAGGTAAATCTATGCCTTTGTGCCAGTGTTGCACCTAGGTAAATCTATGCCTTTTGTGCCACCCTAGGTAAATCTGCCTAGGGTAAATCTATGCCTTTTGTGCCCTAGGTAAATCTATGCCTTTGTGCCACCCTAGGTAAATCTATGCCTTTTGTGCCAGTATTGCACCTAGGTAAATCTATGCCTTTTGTGCCAGTATTGCACCTAGGTAAATCTATGCCTTTTGTGCCAGTATTGCACCTAGGTAAATCTATGCCTTTTGTGCCAGTATTGCACCTAGGTAAAATCTATGCCTTTTGTGCCAGTATTGCACCTAGGTAAATCTATACCTTTTATGCCAGTATTGCACCCTAGGTAAATCTATGCCTTTTGTGCCAGTATTGCACCCTAGGTAAATCTATGCCTTTTGCCAGTGCCCTAGGTAAATCTATGCCTTTTGTGTGACCTAGGTAAATCTATGCCTTTTGTGCCAGTATTGCCCCTAGGTAAATCTATGCCTTTTGTGCCAGTATTGCCCTAGGTAAATCTATGCCTTTTGTGCCAGTATTGCACCTAGGTAAATCTATGCCTTTTGTGCCAGTATTGCACCCTAGGGTAAATCTATGCCTTTTGTGCCAGTATTGCACCTAGGTAAATCTATGCCTTTTGTGCCAGTATTGCACCCTAGGTAAATCTATGCCTTTTGTGCCAGTATTGCACCTAGGTAATCTATGCCTTTTGTGCCAGTAATCTATGCCTTTTGTGCCACCCTAGGTAAATCTATGCACCTAGGTAAATCTATGCCTTTTGTGCCAGTATTGCACCTAGAGTAAATCTATGCCTTTTATTGCCAGTATTGCACCCTAGGTAAATCTATGCCTTTTGTGCCAGTATTGCACCTAGGTAAAATCTATGCCTTTTGTGCCTGTATTGCACCCTAGGTAAATCTATGCCTTTTGTGCCAGTATTGCACCCTAGGTAAATCTATGCCTTTTGTGCCTGTATTGCACCCTAGGTAAATCTATGCCTTTTGTGCCAGTATTGCACCCTAGGTAAATCTATGCCTTT